>NW_008794003.1:1156553-1180919 GCF_000699145.1 Aptenodytes forsteri
TGCTTTGTAATTAATTTGCTTGGAATATTTAAAAAGATGTGTGGGCTTCAAGATATTTAGATCACTACCGATGTAATTTTAGTTGAATAATTGTTCTGTATCATAACAGAGAGAGAGAAGGAGGGAGGGAAGGAGAGAGGAAAGAGTCATCTTGTTTTATCCATCTTTTCACAATTAATCAGTTTCTAGATGCAAGACTCAGGTTTTCACAGACTGCAGTCTAGTTTCCCATAATAGCTATATCTAGCAAACCTTTTGCTACTAGTGTTGCAGTATTATGAAAGACACCAGACTCTAATTAGACACAATCAGTGAACTTAAACTTGACACTTGTGCTAATTATATAAATGAAGGAAATTTGGGAAACCCTTACCTCCTTACTGAAGTTGAGGAAATAGTTGGTTTGATCTGTAAGGAAGATCTCCAAAGCTGACCTCCTCAGGTTGTACCGACGCAAATGTATCTCTCGAATTTGAGAAAGGTGCCATTTGAAATCAAAACCTACCCCTAGGAAGAGCACTTTGATTACTGATTTGGAAAATATCAAAAACTTTTCATACAGACATAATGCAGTATCATTCCCAATCACCCCAGAGTTATTCCTAGAAAAGGCAAAATTTATGTGGCTTGATTAACCATTTTGCTAGGAAAATATTATTAACTTCAGCTATTGTTCTGCTGAAAGAAAGAGGCAGCAGGAAATATCTGATGGAGTGCAGAATTTGTTTTTGCTTTCTGATCAAAAATACATTCTAAATGTATTCTGCTGAAAAAAAATATGAACCAAACCCCTTTGCTTTCTTAAACAGGCTCAAATAGAAACTTTTATGTTTAGAATTCCCAAAAGGCCAACTTCTTGATATACTGTTTTTGAAAATTTTACCATTATTGGTCAAACATTTCAGTTCACTGTTTTCATACTCAACTGTGTATATTCTATTAAAGTTCACTGAAGTAATATAGATGATTAACGTTTACTACTACTACTTTTTAATCATTACTTACTACTAGTTTTTAATCAATGTTTGAGTGAAACATCATTTGTCAGGGAGAACAGGGAGGTGCCATTTAAGCAGCAAATTAGAGGTAATGACATTTTTTTAGTCAGCAAACTTAATTTTTTTTTTTTTTTAGTTAAGTTAATTTTTTTAAGAAATACTAAGACTAATGAATCAATTTAAGAGCTCAGCAAGTACGGTTCCAGATTCTTGATTCTGAAGGGATCAGCCAGCCACTGGCCACCAAGTACAATATTAATTTTAAGTACAGATCCACAACTTGCCTCTTCACAATTAGTTTGACACTCATTCTCAAAAAAATTAAACTCAGCCTACTAAAACCAGAATGTTGAACTGCACTGAAAAGAAAGAGATACTGATCATGCTCACCTTCCTCTTTTTCAATGCTACCATCGAAGAAATAGATGTGCTGGGTAGTGATCTCCAGCCTGCCAGGTATCACATCAATTACTGTAATGAGTTCACAGTCTTCAGACAATATTAGCTTTTCTTTCTGACTTTGCTCGTCCTTCTCATCCCTACAAAAATACCACTGTTACTGGGTTGGGTAGATTACACAGTTGCTTCGGTACTTGGTAAGAGTACAGTTCAGAAAAGAATCAAATCTGAATACAGACTCTCTAGCAGATTAATGGCAACCAAGCAAATATTCATGCTATGCAGCTGATGGTATAGGGAATGGCCCTGGCACCTATGGCCAAGAGCCAGTTCCAGTCTGGTCTATGCCCTTATAGGGCAGACCGCCTCTTGAGCATTATAGCCAATGTACATAGTAGAAAAGCCTCAACAATTCTGTAGCTTCAGACTAACTGTGAGCAGTGAATCACTAACGGATCCTCACAAACATCTGCTCTGGCTTCTTTTCCCTGGGGCTCTTTATGTCTCATTGTTGACAATGATATATCCAACAGCAACTTTTCTGCTGTTCAAAACTACTACAAAGTCCTGGACTGGACTGTTAAGGCCAGACGAAGAAAGAGGGAAGCTTTGTATGCTAATCAACTCCCGAAGTTGTTTCTCACTCCTTATCCCTAGCACAGAAACAAATTTCAACTGTTCTATTCTGCTGTACTTACAAATTGGAACTAGCTGCTGTGTCTTCTTCTGGTAGTTCAAGAACATCATCTTCCAAGTCACTCACTTTCACCTGCTTCACCACCTCCAGAAGCAGAGACTCACTAGAGGGCTGTGTCTGGTGCACACCTATCATAAATAGACATTTCAGCTCAGAAAATTTTTTGCTACAACACTTTTGGAAAGCTAAACTACTGAGTGTATCTTCTACTGTTGAACATTGGTTTTAACTGAGTAAGAAGCAACCAGACTTCTTAAATACTTTTGGGGGCAAGCAGAACACTAAAAACACTGCCTGAACTATGCTGAAATATATGTCAAATCGTAACAGTATAAAGGCAAAGACATAAACACATTAGAAAATTTTAAACTGAATTCTGATGTGGACATTTCCAATAAAATATTTTGCAGTGTTCTGCCAGACACTGTTAAAGCATGCAGATTTCATGGAAACACACTGCATTTCTTTTTTGCTTAATTGGGTTTACAAGAGTGTTATTTTTTTTGTTTGAGTTGATACCCAATAAACCTAACTTAAAGAACAGTTTACACCACTAACTCAGCTGTTTGGCACACTTCTAAAACAAAGCGCTTCATATCTACACATTTTAATCATAAGCTCTAAAAGGTTTTAAACAAATACTGCCTGCTTACTCTGATCTCATTGTTTCCTTTTCTCGAAAAAATAATCTTATGCAAGAAAGCTATGTGACTGCTTATTTTAAAACAAAGGAGTTCTTTAACTTTTTTGTGGGGGCAACAAAAATATGCATTTCAGTGAACAAGTGGAAATGAATTCTACTCAGCAGGAAGATGCTGTTTCAGGTCAAAGCACCACTCTTATGTTACACATTTTACTATAGAGGAAATAAAGAAAAATCAAGATTTAAGTATCTACCATACGCTGATTCTTAAACACAAAGAGTAAAGTGTGTATCTTTCTTCAGTAAAGACTGAAGAATCAAGTGAAATAGCAAATACAATACAACTTTACCTAAATTATCTCTCAGGTCACTAGCATCCTGATGAGAGCTGAAGTTGTAATTCTGCACTAGTTTTAGTCTCATACGTGAAAAATTTTCCACATTTGAAAGTTTCCAGTAAATACAATGCTGTTTCCTAGGAAAACAAGAATATTCATAAAAACAACTAAAAGAAGGTAAAGACCTATGGGAATGAACTGATTACAAAAGAGTACATATTTAGAAAAAATACTGGTCATCCACTTGTACGTTGTAAAACATAAAAGCAATAAACTGCATTTTAATTTTATATTTCATACTGCAGCTCTGATCATCCTGAAGCACTTCGTAAACAGTATTTATTTTCTACTGAAATACATCGTTGTTTACACTTTCAGTTAATGACAATTAAAAGACTAAAAAAGAAAATCTTTATCCAGAACTTCCCCAAAAGCTAAGGCAGGCAAAATGTATTCTTTTAAATTGAAATTAGCTTCATGCATAAAAACTCAAAGTCTTTATTAACAAGTCTATTCTCTCTTTTCCAACAGAACCACCAACCCGTAGGATCTCTCAAAAAGTTTTTGCAATTGCTTCATTGATAACTAATTTTTATTTGCCACTTGGCAAGAAAATCTAGTATCCAGGTAACCAGCTCAGCATTACACTTCAAACTTGGCATTTTGATAGTTAAATGCAGAAAACATTATTAAAGATGCATTCAATATTTACTTCACATCTCAATAATGGTTATCAGAGTCAATTTGACAAGGTTCTAACCATGTGAAACAGTAAGTTAGCCATGTGAGCAAATTCCTTTTAAGCTTCATACACGGTTTGATTTAAGAACGTCACTCTTACATTTCAGACCAAGGACCACGTTCAGAGAGCAAGTAAAGCTGGGCTGCTCTCCACTGTCTCAGAGTAGCTGTGTGTTGACTATTAAGTTGCTTTAGCATACTGTTGTACCGCAGATTTTCCTGTCGAGCCTTTCTGCTGAATGGTTCCACAAAATGCTCCTGAAAGACCATTAAAAATAAATCTAGAACTGAAATAACTCTGATCTTTGAAAACACAGTTTTGTGGCTTGCAAGAATTCTCATAAATGAAGAAGGAACAAAAAAAGTTTAGCAGTTAAAACGTCTGAGAATTTAAGGTAACGCTTACAAGAGAAATTTTAAAAAGCTTAGTACTGGGAGAAATGGCACCAAAGTTAGACTTAAAGATATGAAGAAAGCATTATCAATGCTGAATCCACATGAAAGCAATTTTTCATCATCAGAAAAGTGGTCAGTATTGGAAATCCTATTATAACAGGTAGGATTTTATTTTAAATTCTAAAATGTGATTCATACTGTATTCTTCCTTTAGCTACTTGAATAAAAAAAGACATACTACAAGGATCCTTATTAAGAAGGCAAAGGGAAAACAAGAGAAATGTAACTTAGCTATGATATTTGCTGTAGTTACCAGTTAATTCTAACGCTTAAACTGGGTCTAGACCTTATACAGAGAGATCAGTTCAGAAACAATTTTTCCCCACACATGAAATAGGAACTGTTCACTGTTTTAAGTGTTTTCATTCTATTGAAGTAGGGTTAAAAAAAAATTCACACTGACTCATCTCATAATGGAGAAGAGGTTTTAATAATTCAAAACATAAATCAGAGTAAAAGAAGATGCAGCTTATAGCTGAGCATAATTCTAGGTTGCTGTACTATGAGAAAGGCCTACTGTCCTGAAATAACTCTGCTTACAGGTAAGACTCTTAAATAGAAAGAACAGAATTAAAAAGCATATCCTACAAGTGTATATAGTCACACTGCCCATAAAATCTTAAAGCAATCAACCTGCCTGCAATCACTTGAATTGGATCATCCTGGAATTCAGTTTCTCCACCTTTTAGAAGGCAACTCCTGAGATAGTTCTTTTAAGAGAAACTTGCACTCACTCAAAACCTTACCTCAAATTTAAGCTTACTTTCTCCTCTCTCCCGGTCTCGCTTGTGCATGTTCACCATAAATGCTTCATAACAATCTTTCCAATAAAGTGCCATCTGCTCCTGATCACGTCTGAATGAATTCTCTTCATACTGCTTCATATTTGGAATAATCTGGTTCCACCAAAACAAAACGCACAACGTGATTTCTGAATGAGTTCCTCTGCTTTCATGGTTAAAAAGAGGGGGGAAAACGATACAAAAATCTACTACTTACATATTTGTCAATATAAACTTGCCACTCATCAGAGCTACAGTATTCTTGAAAGTCCTCAAAGAAAGATGGGCTGCCATTGGTAGGAGGCAATGAAGGGAGATGCAGGTTCATGAAGAGAAGTTCATAAATCTTAGATACCAATGTCCGAACAAGGGGAATCAAAAATGAGTAAGTTTCTGTCTTCTCTTCAATTGATCTACTCAGGATGCCTTCCAGTTTCCCCAAGAGGTAGCATGCTTCAGGCTGGCTCTCAATTACTTTGGTCTGAAGGAGGGTGTTTAGTTTGGCTGCTGCCATAGCACAGACCTACACAGACAAACAACAAAAAATGAATGCAATCCTCAAAATAGTAATTTTGAGCACCTATCTTTTAGCACAGGAATACATACAAATTCTAGCTGCATCCCAGGTAGCCTGAATGCACACATGCATCAAATAGGGGCACTGATCACTTATTCATCCTGTGATGTCTAAACCTGAGTCAGCTGCAACCCGAAGTCACACAGCTGAATTAAGACAATCACATACCTAAACTAACAATCCTGGCTTTACTGAAAGGCTCATATTCCAGGCATAGCTCTGCTAACTTTGTTCCAAATGTTGATTTAGCAGAACAGTCCAGGTTCATGTGCACTTAACGTAAGTAAACCTGAAACCGCTAATAAATGTATTTTACTGTAGAAACAAGAAGTCACGATCAGAATCACTATCTTACTGCTACTAATGCCTACAGAGTCCCACCTTCAAACAGCTTGCCCTCTACCTCTTTCTCATGCTCAGGAGGTGCACGATGACAGGACTGTAGAGTAAATTTGCAAATGGTAAGAACCAATAAAACATCTTCCCTATAGAAGGATGAAGGACTACCATCAGTCTGCTCACTGGTATGAGCAGCTCCCCCATAAACCACAAAAGTTACATCAAACATGCACTTAAAACACAGTACCACTTGCAGGAATTTGCAACAAACCTGTAAGTTATCTTGTGCAATGAATCCAAGGAGCAACTGGACTTGCACCTGTGAAAGTCTCATTGCTTCTAGGCCAGCAGAGTACCAGACTGACAGGCTATCCATGAGAGTCACTAGTTCTTCCAAGAGCTATTGTAAAAACAGAAGATTTGCATGAAATAAAATTAACAACAGCTACTCCAGCTGGAGACAGTAATTTCAAAGAGCTGAACAAGAGGCTGCGTTCACATTTCTAACTTACCCAAACCCAGAAAATTATCCCAGAACACTGCAGTTAAACCAGTAATTTGAAACAATTCCTGACTATAAAAATCTATCTAGCCCAGTATGTTAAGTATCTCCCCTGCATAAAGCCAAAACCAGCATAGAGTATATATGCTTATGTTTTTCCTATAATTTAACTCCAGTAAATGCTATTTCCTTAGAACAGTTAGAGACTCCATGAGCAGGATTACTATGATTGAAAAGACACTGTAATTAATAGCACAGATACCATACCAACTTGCAATTTCTGGGTTCAGTATATATAGGATTTTATTTCATTCTTTTGCTTTATATTTTAAATTATTTGAGTGTAATGCTAGTATAATTTACCAGCAATAGCAATATGCACAGTGCCCTGAGAAGGAAAACAAAGCGTCTTTCATGAATATCTGATTTAGTGAAATGCTTGAAACTTCATAACAATTATTAATGTCCTTTAAAAAATAAAAAATAAAAAAATTAGGAGCCACTCCTTTCTGTCAGTATTTCGATACTAGAAGTGATACCTTGTGAGAGGTAGGTATTCACAAGACAAATGGCATATTTCACTATCCAGAAGTGTTTGCTTAAAACTAATAGACCTTGATACATTCCCTAATAAATTACTCAAATGTAAAATCATTCTTTTGTTAAGCCCCAGAATCACATGAATGCTTCTGTGGCAGACTGAAAGCTGTCCTGCTTAGAATATTGCGGTGCTTTAAATTCTCCCCAGGCACAGTGGAAAATAATTTATGAAAGTACTGTTATTTGCAATTCAGAGTTGGCAATAAGCACAACTCTCATTGCTCCAAAGTTCAGATGTCATTTCTAATTAGATTTCACAAAGCTAGATCACAACAGAAGGCAAAGCTTTTATCAAGAGGAGACTTTTTAAAAACAAACAATTAAAAGCTTTAAGATTAAGCTATGTTTACTTATAACCAGGCATTTTGGAGAACAGCTTAGGAATTACTGGGTTGACGACTCTTAACATTACACTTTTTTTTTTTCCAAAAAAAAGTAGCCTTAAAAAAATCTGATTTTTAAGTATTTATTATGATATAATGATGGTTTCCATATAATACCTCTCCCCTTTAGCCTTGAAAAATGGAAAAGCAATGGCAACTCAGACAGTGAAGGAAGCAAGACCACTGCCAGAAATTACATAAACGTTGAGGTAAATGATGGGTGTCTACAACATATATGTCAAGAAGGCAGGAGAAACAGCCAGATGACAGAAAGCTTCTTCACCTTACTACTTACTGTGTTTCCTAGTAATTTTCTTCCTCAGACCTCACATTTCTGACTCTGATATATAAAATTGAGCTATTTACATATATATGCACAAAATCATATTGAAACTCCAATATGGGTCAAAGCCCAGAAGTGACATTTCTCAGCTTGCAACTGAGAGCAGAGTTTTGGCTGGTCTTTTATTCAGGACACACACAATGAGTCATACATGCTGATAAACAGTGCAAAATCTGCTTAGGCTACAACTGACATTGTTTCATTAGCTCCTACATTTTCTAAATATTTCTCCAGTCTGATGAGACCTGGATTTTCAATAAAGAGTACCACTTACAGGCCTATTTAATTTGCAAAATTAACTATATTCCCTGTAGTAAGTATTCACACTTTTTTTACTCATTAAGTGGCAATCTAATCCATTCCACTATGAACCCTTACTCTGTAATATCTACAGTTTAAAAACATGCCTAGAAGGGATGACAGTATACAAGCTGACAACTTTTTCATTACTATTTCAGCCTATATACAGTACTTCCATTATGCAGTTACTGTACCTTTTCTGTCCATAAATTTGAATTAACTAGTCCTTCTGCCTGCAGGAAATCTTGTACAATTAACAAGAGCTTGAAGGCATTTTCAGCATGTGTAGGGAGAGCTTTTGAATCTCTGTTGTCAGTGACTGACCATTCTAACATCTTCTCCAGCAAGCTGCGTGGAAAACAAAATCCCAAAGTAATTATTACATGTTCTAAGTTTAAGTGGCTTTAAAAAAATCCAGTTAAGTATTTAATTGAATCCTCTTAGTCTCAGTGACATAACTGCCCTCTTCTTGATAAGCCAATGAGGTAAAAGAGATTTTGAGAAGCTCATGAAACCACTGATACAGTTTCAAAACCTTATAGCCACATGACACTACTAAATAGGTAGCGGAATATACTTCTGACAGCATATGAAGAGAGAGCAAAAAAAAGTACGTCTTGTTGGGAAACACCCACCCCTTCCCAGCTTCACTAATGCCCCTTACTTTTTCTGTTTTTCCTCAAAAGGGATGAAAGAACCCATCCTTGAACTGTACACTCACTTGAGTTTTATTTCATCAGAAGGTCGCAGCAACTCATTAGATATCCCCAGTTTAGTCAGTGCAGAAAACACCTGTCCTCTCTCAATCCAAGCAGCATCATCAGATTTTTCAATGCCTTTCCACATTATACACAGTAGGATGTCTGTAAGTAACTGTATGAGTTCATTATCACCCCCCTACAAAAGAAGAGAAATATTTACAGCCCTTCTAGCCTAGAAAAACTTTAAAATGTTTCTTGTTCATTACAGTCCCTATGCTTGTGTATGTCAGCATTTTTGAAAACTCTGCAGTCTAAAGTCCAATTGCTAAACACATGAAAATGCAAATATAAGAGACTGTGGCTTGCTTGTATGTTGTAATACATACTGACTTGACTTCCACATCATTATTTCAATCTGACCTTTAGCTACCCTTGATTTTTTCCACAGCAAGTCTGCTCCATGCCTCCTCTGGAAGATAAAGGATGTTGAAATATAGAAGAGGGAGGGCAGGGGGGAGTTTGTAGTTTTTTCTTTGGGGTTTTTTTGGTTTTGTTTTTTGTTTTTGGTTGTTTTGTTTTTTTTTTTAACATCAAAGCTATTCCAACTAGACAACCAAAAAAGAAGACACATTACAAAAGCAAGTACCCCTACTCACTATAAAAGACCTATATTGTTTGCTTTTCTGTTGGAAGATAGCAGGGGGGGTGCGGGGAAGGACAATAATTATCCATCAGGGAGATGATTAAAAAAATAAAAAGGAATTGCAGACATTTGAAGAAATTAACCACATAGGGAGTGAATTACTTACTCCTTGGTCTTCAAATAAAGAAAGATCAGCGAAGCCCACATCATTTATAACGCCCAGCTCTTTGTCAGGCTGCCCAGAGAATGGTTTTGTGTTCTCTATAGGTGACGGTGTGCTGGGCTGGCTATCTGTCATCTGATTCACAATGTCAGCCAATTCATAAGAGTCAATACTGGAGAGATCTAAACTCAAATGTGAAGGATTACTGTGCCACAATTCTTCTCGGTCCTCCGACCTAAAAGACATCTCTGCTGTGGATGCATCTTCCAGTGGCATAACAGAGAAATGAGCAGGGACATCCAGGGATTTGTTGTCTTCTAAACTCCACTGATCAAACAGACCATTAACAGACACAAAGCTGCCAGTTTTGCCTCCCTCTGTCTTATCAGGTTGATGTTTCTGAAGCTCTTCAGCAGGAGGCTTTTTTTCCTCTTCCCTTGAGGAATCAGCCCTGTTCTCTTTAAAGCCAATCTGGACCTCTGTTTTGGTTGTTTTGGTTTTTTTTTTAACATCAAAGCTATTCCAACTAGACAACCAAAAAAGAAGACACATTACAAAAGCAAGTACCCCTACTCACTATAAAAGACCTATATTGTTTGCTTTTCTGTTGGAAGATAGCAGGGGGGGTGCGGGGAAGGACAATAATTATCCATCAGGGAGATGATTAAAAAAATAAAAAGGAATTGCAGACATTTGAAGAAATTAACCACATAGGGAGTGAATTACTTACTCCTTGGTCTTCAAATAAAGAAAGATCAGCGAAGCCCACATCATTTATAACGCCCAGCTCTTTGTCAGGCTGCCCAGAGAATGGTTTTGTGTTCTCTATAGGTGACGGTGTGCTGGGCTGGCTATCTGTCATCTGATTCACAATGTCAGCCAATTCATAAGAGTCAATACTGGAGAGATCTAAACTCAAATGTGAAGGATTACTGTGCCACAATTCTTCTCGGTCCTCCGACCTAAAAGACATCTCTGCTGTGGATGCATCTTCCAGTGGCATAACAGAGAAATGAGCAGGGACATCCAGGGATTTGTTGTCTTCTAAACTCCACTGATCAAACAGACCATTAACAGACACAAAGCTGCCAGTTTTGCCTCCCTCTGTCTTATCAGGTTGATGTTTCTGAAGCTCTTCAGCAGGAGGCTTTTTTTCCTCTTCCCTTGAGGAATCAGCCCTGTTCTCTTTAAAGCCAATCTGGACCTCTGAGTTTTCTTTCAGGAATAGTCTAATCAAAGTGTCCTGCCACCCCAGCTGCTGAGAAATCTGTTGTGCTGCATCCAATTGGGAATGCAAAAGGTGGAAAACCTAAGGATAGGAGAAGATATCCCATACCTACATGTTAATTTTAGCTTGTAACTGCATTCATTCTAGCTTTTCAATCAGACATTTTACGATCTTACAAATCTTTTGCCTTTTTTTTTTTTTTTTTTTTAGAACCTTGTAAAAGAGCCACAATCCGTTTTAAAAATGAAAAAAAGCCACAAAATCATTTTTTCTCATTAGAAATATATATTTGAGAAAAAAAGAAAAAAAAAGAAAAACTCAGGAGTAGGGGAGAAAAGAAGCTATCAAAGCATATTGGTAAGTCCTCATATTTCAGCCACTCTTCTGCAACAATTCCCGCAAAACCCAGTTACCACAACAAGTAATCCTATTCAGCCACTAGTCTACAAAAAAAGAAAATCCAGAACAGAAAATATGCTTGATTAGGAACTATTAAATAGATAAAATTAAGAAAGCTGCAGTATTAATAGCTTACTGATAATGCACGTTATTGTTTCACTTTTTTCACTTAGAGAAACCTTAATAGACAATATAGTGCCTCACAGCTACATTCAGTACTACTAATTCCAGTGATATAAGCCAGAGAGCTCAGTTTAGGAAAAAGTCACTGATAGGGAAAAGTCTTCCCTATCTCTTCCCTGCATGCACAACCACTCTTTTGAACCATAGTATGTTCTAGCAAAATAACATACAAAGAATACAAACAAAACTTTGATCATGGTCTTAAGCATCCTTTGAGAAAACTCAGTAATTTAAGGAGTCTGCTATCTCTAACCTGTAGAAAATACAAGCTATTTGAGAATCATGATAGAGGCTTTGCTTTTTGTTTTGGTTTTTAAAAGGACTTGAGTACACAAAATTCAACATTAAGTGACAGATGGGCTTAATATTTAACATAAATAATTACTAAAGAAAGCAGTAGCAACAAATACCACCACTGTGTCTCAAATACATAATTAAGATATCACACTGTACAGCTTATGGGCTTAAAGGACAGTATTCCAGTTTTAAAGACAACAACTAACCTTTCTACAGATAACAACTCTCATGTTTATATCTGATCTATGAGCCAGATGCACTACAGCTACGAGATCTTTATAATTCACAGCAGGATCTGTAGGGGAGAAAGAAAAAACAACAAACACAATTTCATGCAAGAGAATATAACAGCTAAATATTAAAAATTGCCTTGGAGTTCACCTCTACGTCCAGGGGTAGTAAAGGAAACAAACTTCAGGGAACTAAGAAAACATTAGCTGAGACTAATGGGAACTTCGAATAGAACAGCTCTGTAAGGTAACAGCTCTGGTTTTCCTGAACAAAAAAACAAGTATGTTTGCCTCTGAGCAGCACGAGTTTACTAACGGTATACACAACACTTGCCAATTACCTGCATACAGAACTTGGTTAAGAAGGTTTTTAATAAGAGAAACAGTAACTGGCGATTCATTCAGAAGGAGCCCCAGTCCAGAGTATCCCACTTCTCTGAGTCTCATACGATGCTTACTACGTTCATAAACTTTAGTACATTTCAGCATCTCTTCCACAATCTGCAAGAAAAAGTACACACAAATGCAAAATAAACACAAGGGAGCATCCAGACCTCTTAAACTTAATTTTGTATGATACAACATGCTGATCCACTGTTTTTAAAGTTTACTTTGTAAGCTAACTCAAACAACATGGACTCTTTTTTTTTTTTTTTTTTTTTTTTTTTTTTTTTTTTTTTTTTTTTTTTTTTTTTTTTTTTTTTTTTTTTTTTTTTTTTTTTTTTTTTTTTTTTTTTTTTTTTTTTAAAAAAAGTTCCCAATACAAAAAAGTTCCCAATACTTTACTTCAAGAGAACACTAATTCCATTGTGACTATGGCAGTAAACAATAACCTCTAGCTAGCATAACAGAAGTGAGGAAAAAATTAAAACTTGGATGATTAGCATCTTCGCAATTGCATACAATTCTGCAGTCAGACCATGGAAAAACACAAATTTATGTTCAATTGATTAATTTAAGAACATGTAATTCAATTCATTACCTTGAACACAAGTTCTCTAAGCCTGTCAGAGTATCTTTGATGCAATAACAGAGCGTAAAGAATATCAGCATTCCCTGGTTCAAAAAGCAATAAAAAAAGCTGGTCTGGGCTTGGGCTGGAATGAAGTAGGCTGAAGAGAACATCCAGAATTCCACAGAGCTACAAAATTAAGACAACTAAATTAACCCACAGTTCATTCAGACTTCATGCTCTGTTTGCGGAAAATTTTCTTGGCTTTTAAATTTTACCCTTTGCTTGTTATAAAATAGACATTTGGTCTGCTCAGTATTAGTGCATTTAAAATTAGATTTTTTTGGATACATTTTTTCTATATATAGAACACCTTATCAAACTGTAATTAGAGCTACAAAACAAGTTCAAGTTCTGTTGATGTCTACAAAATAGAAACCACATCATTACTACTTCTGACCAGCTGAAGTCCAATTCATTTGGTTTTGTAAACTAAGAGAACTTTTCTAATGGCAGTATTACAAATCATGTGCTTTCTGCCCTCTTCAGGGGAAAAAAAAAAAACCACAGTAAAAATATGGCCACCTGCAGAGCAATTTGTCAAGTTTCCAGTGTGCTTCTATAACCTGCCTCAGCTACATCTAAGCAGAACCACGCATCAAGTAAGACTTTGCTTGTGGTCTTTTTCCTTTTTGTTCCCCCCTCTTTTAAGCACACAAGACACAGGATTTCTAAACACCAAGAAGCAAAACCAAAACACGTATAGTTTAAACTATTAATTTATGCCATATTGGATACCTGCTCCTCTTCAGTGGTGGCAGCTATGTATCCTACGATGCTCTGTATTTCTTCATGTGTTCCACCTTTGCTCAGGAAATATTTGATCAGTCCATAGAGGGATGTCCGTATTGTTCTCAGGTCATCAGGAGCCAAATCACTGTCTTTACAGCCACTCCTGTACACCAACAGACAGGAAAAGCAATTTAAGGAAGTTCTTCATGGCTCATTAATAGCAATTTGATTGTGCTAGTTTTGTAATTTTTCATCTACCCAGATATCATGGCACAAGCTATCAATTTTTACTGAAGTAAGGCAACTGAATAGTAATAAGCACTAGTAGGTCAGACTTACCAAGTCTATACAAGCCCTGAAGTGTAGACTTGTACTAATCTGGACACAGGTCAGGATTTCAGGTTCCACCCTCCCACCCTCTAAAGGAAAGAGCAAGGTCTCTAGCCAATCTTCCTCAATGACATAACTATATTCATAAGCAGATATAAATCACCAAGACTGAAAGCTAAAATCTTAAATTCCTAAGAGAGTCCTACTTCAAATTCTACAAGGATGTAAAAGAACAAAATAGTTTTTCATAATGGTAACGATCTATGACTTAATTTGCATTGTTGATAACGAGTCCTTCAATTTTGTAATTTTAATGACTTCTCCAAGCATTTCTAGTACCATTGACATAAGTTTTATAGAATCCTATCATAAAAATTAAAGGAAAAGCAGCAAGCCAAATGGAAAAAAAAACCCAAACCACACTTAATGCCATTTTGAAAATTAAATCAGCCACCAAAAGCCAACCTGCAGTTGGCTGCAGGTCAAAAAACAGCCACATACAATAAACGAGGAGGAGTTAGAAGAGCTAAAACTCATACCCATAATAAATTCTGAGTGTGTCTAGAAGAAACTGCACACCATATTTCTTTCTGAAGAGCCTTCTGCTGTCTTTGATGATTGTAGAAAGATATTGTATATGCCCTACAATATAAAGTTTTCTATTAGAACCTAGATAAAGATGTTGAGTGAATAGTTCTGTGTCTGTGCAGTTGCCCAAGTCCAAGAGCTCACCGATTCTGAAGGGGAAGTCCCCACTGTTCCAGATACTGAAGTCAAAAAGTAAGTGTTGATACATCTGTTGCAAAAGGTGCATGTTCTTTTCTACTGAGACTTGCTCTATCAACAACTGTACAGCCATCAGTACATTCACATCCATTAAGTTGCTTGGCACCTTTCAAAATAACAACAGGTGTTAGCACTCAAAATACTGAGTATCCTAATAAACTTCATTTTTTTAAAATCAAATTCTGAGATTCTTTTATCTTCTACAGCAATGTCTGTTTCCATTAAAGCAATATGAGAAACACAAAACCAGTTTAGTTTGAAGAATCATACAACACAGTATCTATAACAAAAAAAGCAGAACATGAAAAAAGACAAAACACCGTGTTTCACTTTGCAGATCAAGACCAACTCCTCACACCTTTTTGTTTTCAGAAACATGAGAAAGAAAAGCATGTACTAAGGAGACCTTTGAAGACCCTCCCATCGTGGCCGAAGTAAGAATGTTTCAAAGTAATTGGGACCTCATCCATAACAT
Organism: Aptenodytes forsteri; assembly: GCF_000699145.1. NCBI lineage: Eukaryota > Metazoa > Chordata > Aves > Sphenisciformes > Spheniscidae > Aptenodytes > Aptenodytes forsteri. Next base: position 1,171,831 of record NW_008794003.1, read on the forward strand.
TCATTACTAAAGGATGTTTCTCAAATTTGCTCACCTTCTGTAACAAGGCTCCTAGGGTGGCAACTCCATGGGAGTGAATGAGATTTTCTTGATTAACATGGTGTCTCTGAATAAAGTGTTTTATCATCAAGATGAAAGTTGCAACGATGTTCTTCTCCAGGCGTGCTTCTGCAAAACAGAACAACAGTAGAAAAAGCCTCATGGTTTATTGCTGGACCACTGCATAAAAGTAGAGGGGGAGAAGTAAAATCAAGTGTTCATATTCCTCGCTATTTCCTGAACTTCTCAACTCCTTTTCTGTTTGTTCCCTAGCTGTCTTTAGATTTTTCCAGCGCAGAGTCACAGCCATTCCATGCCTCTCCAGAACAAAGTGACCCCAGTCCTGACTTCAGTTGCTTCATGCATCTGGCTGTAGGTTACAGACAAACTCCTCTTTCAGTTACAATCTTTCACATACGCTGCAGTTATTCTCCCTATGTAGTTGCAAACTGACACTTTCTAGCCATGATATGCAAAAAAATAAGAGACAGAGAGAAAAAGATATTTTTTTTTACTTTACTCCACCATTTCAAATTTGAAACAAAAAAAATGCTGTTTTCCCTTGCAAGGTCTGATTTCCCAGTGGTTTCTGTTAAGATCAAAGTTCATTCTCAATATTAGCACAGTTTTTAAAAATCTATTCATAAAACTTCCTTTCCTTTGTTTTTTTAATTTTAATACTAAAATCTGACTGTGTGTGGAAGAAGGAGTCTGAACATTTTCCTAAGAAAATAAAAGTTTGGCTAAAGGCAAAACAGTACTGTTCTGATGCTGCAAAGTCTTCGTGTGGTCATCTTACCCAGCACTCAAGTTGTAGGAAAGCTCCTCCTATTGATATTAGTAGGCTTCGCATCAAACAATTTCTCAAAATAATCAGAACAAACTTTTCAGAATAGAAATTAAAAAACTGCACACTTTTACACTAATGTAATAGTAAATCATGAAAAGAAAAATAATGCTATTAAATATAGCTATATTTGAAATATGTTACTCAGTTAATTTTATGTAGTGCTGAACTCCTGGTATTCAGTATCGACATCAGATACCTAGGAACAGAAAGAGCCTTTCAGCTTTACATACGTACTCCGGAAAAGCCAGCACATAATAAAACTGTCATTCATAGGAAGACTTTTAAAAATCAAGCTTAAAAATTATTTCAGTTCAACTGTAGTTTCCTACCTGATGCCTTTGTGGATGACAATACCACCCAGTCTCCCTCTACAGGAGTAACTAGTTCTGGAGGTAGATTTTCCCCTTCAGACTTCTCAGGCATCTGTCCACCAAGAAAACTGATCTGCTCCAGCAATGGAAACAGCACATTTACTCCACCAATACAGTTGATCATATCCTAAGTCAAGAGAAAAAGGAGGAGAAACATCACCATAAATAAAATCCCCTAAACTATGTAACAGAAATTTACTACAAACACAAGGAACCTTATGTACTCACAAATTAATCAGGATGTTTCACATGCCACTTTGAAACTAGTTTAAAACACTGCGTTTAACAACAGAGCTGCCCAAGTTTTAGACACTGCAATTACACACATGCCTTCCTGTCAGCTCTTGTTTTGAAAATGCATTTTTACATTTCCTTCCTCCTCCCCCCACATAAACACAGGAAACTGAAGGATACAAATCTTGGAAAGAATCTTCTGCTAAATATATTTGAAAAACAGGAAAATATTTTTCTGATTTCTAAGTTACTTGCAGCAAGCAGTAAGAAAAGATTATACACACCTGTGCAGTAATCATATTCCTGTAAGATTTCAACTTCGGGCAGTTAAAAAATAATAAAATTTGATTTTTTTTTTAAAGTAGCTTTACACATACCTCAATTCTAAGCCTCTTTTTAAAATTCAAGTCTCCTAAGCTCCCTTCCCCCCCCCGCCACTAGCAGGGATAGCATGAGACTTCAAACTGCTTCTTGTAGTAAGGTATAATATACTCAAATCACAAGATTTCTAGAAGTGATTCACAATGCCACTTAGAAAATCAGGGTCTCGACAAGCTAGCCAGACACCTATTCAATTGCCCATCTTAGTCTAATGAAAACTATTGTGTAGTAAAATTTTAACAGCCAAAAAAACCCAACATCCTGTAAGCCAGTGTATTATCACTTTCCCTTTCCAGTCAGAAATGTTGGGGAGAAGTAGAGAAAATCACCCTTTTCTTCTCCACTGTTTTCTACTTTTTCAATTGCTCCATGTGTCTTTACAACGCCCCCTCTCCAGCCCACATTTATTAAGGCGAATTTAACAAAACTGAACAGTTAAAGTTTTTTAAATCTACAAAATTTATCTCATGGATGAAGATTTCTATGTTTGTTCAGCAAAACAAGAGGCACCACAGACCTGCAGCTTTTGGAAACAGAAATCAACTTGAAAAAACAGAATTTGTCTGAACCACAAGACAGCAGTAACTGTAGCTCCTTCTAGGCTGTACCTATCTCCTAATGAGCTCCTGATCAGCTCATGTTTCTTCCTCATTCTAGTCCTCCTCAAGAGGGTGCTAAACCCCACCATGTTTGTTAATGCATGATTCTCCTAAAACTTGTACTCACAATATGCTTTCCCATAAAGCTAGAAATATAAACACCTCACCCACCCCTCTTCCCGCCACTGGGTGAAGAGAACAAATTGCAGTATTTTCAAACTATTCATATCATAGCAAAATTAACTAGGAAGTGTCTGCGTATTCTTAACGTTAATCTCCACAAGTCAGCATATGCACAGTGTAGCTCCAACAATATTTCCTTATTAATTAGTTTGCTACTACAGTTGATTGTTCATTGTTCTTTAAAAAAAAAAAGCAGCTCATATTTATTTGTTCGTACATTTTTCCTCAGGACAAAAAAAGATGTGGTATTCTACTGACAAGTTTTCTACACACAGATTTTGGATTTTATTTTTTCCTCAAAGCTAAGAGCCCTTAATCAAAGATTCTACCTATAAAACTGAATTGGATGTATTGTATCTAAATTTAAAAGAAATAAATCCTTATTTATATCACTGTTTCTGGATCAAACTCTGACGCTGCAAATAACTTGATTTCCTCATGCACAGAGTTAAGCCTGACTTTGGTTTCTGATATTAATATGTGTTAGTGATCAGGGAACAAATAAGCAAACAGGTACACAAAGGTATTTATTAAGCTGGTGTGCATTTCATGGTTTCCTCCTCCTTTCCATAAACTAGCAAGTAGAAAACCATTTGCTATTTTACACGGAAGACATCTAATGGACATGTAACTTGCCTAAATGGTATTCTGTTTGTGGAGCACCAAGGAAGTCTAAACCACTAATACTAAATCTTGTTTGCAGTGTTGAGTTGACGAAATTGTGAGTTTTAATTCTACGGTATAAAGTCAGATCTGAACTGTCAGTGGCATGAGACTAAGAAATTAACTGATTAACCAGAAGGACATAAGGACCCTATGTGTTAGTTAAGAAAACAAAACAAAAAACAAAAACCAAAATATAGGACAGTTTTGCTATAATAGAATGTTTGAGCAGGAAACTAGAAGCAGGTTTAGCCCGAAAATGTTAAATTTTAAGCTCCAATACTAATATAGCAGTAGTGCTGTGATTACAACTGCTAGCGAAGAGTTAAACAAAGATGATTTGCATAGCCTATAAGAATCAGATATCCCAGTGTATCCAACAATAAGGAAAAAATATTGGACAATTAGTGTATAGCAGAGACAGAATAAGGTATAACACTTTAGTGAATATTTAGTGTTTTCTCTGAAGTGAGGCTTTTGGACTGTGAGATCATCTAGTCCTGCCAACCCCAAACCAAAAGTAAATAAGATAACTAGATTCTCTCTTAAAAAAAATGCTAGATTCTTGTAATATTTTAACTCCACACCTTGTTTTCTTCTGAAGTTGGTCTGCAACTCAATTTTTTTTTATATGACTAACACAGCAAAAGTCACAAGTGTTATCTTAACCCTACTAATCTTAATCTAATTCAGAGTTTAAGACTGCAAGAAAACCATGACAGAACCTCCTAGAGATGATAAAATGCTTTCAATACACAACATGCACTGAACAGGTTATGAAGAGTAGTCAGCTACCACAAAGTATCTTAATGCATTATCTATGACATTAAGACCAGTAGCCCTTGTAAGTTCTCAATAAATGTAATGTAATACTACTCCAGCTACAGCATTAACCCATTAATTGTCATTACAAAAACATGCTGTACCTGCTAAATGTCATTTGCATTATGATAATACTACCGGCATTCCAAAAGTTAGGTGAACGTATACAACCACTGTCATATTTACATCAGGTTCTGCTTCTTCAGCATGCATTTACCTTGATGTCCCAGTTCACTACTTTGTTTCCAGTTAGTCTTCCATGTAAAAGATTTGTAGACAGGTCAAGACAAATTGGGTTTCTGCAGGCCTGTTAAACAAATGAAGAGGCTACAATATCATTTAGGAAACAAGTTACAGATCCTTGAACACGTAAGATTTCTGAATGATGCACAGTATGTTTCAGAAAGTTAGTGCCGTTGTGTTGATACTGAAGTATTTAAACAATTTGGAACCCCTGGAACATCATGTATGTTATCTTAGATTTAACATTCACAACTGTACAAGATAATTCTGCCCTTTTGCCAAACAAGAACAAAACCTATTATCTCTGCACAAGACTACAGTTTAAGAAAGCTCTCACTGCTCCTTATCTTCCCATAATAACCACAGTGTAAAGATAGCATGCTCACCTGTTCTATGAAACAGCAATAGCAAAGCAAAAAAAAAGACCATCTAAAACATATTCTGAAATTACTGCATACTGTGTAATCAAAGAGAAATTATGTATTGTTTCATACCTTTGGTGTATAATGAAGCAGTACCTTACTGGGGAGATCTGCTACTTCAGCATCTTGAGACTTCCATGGAGTTAAACAGTTTGGACCTATTAAAAATAAATATATATAAAATATATAAAATTATATATTTATAACATATATATTTAACTGTCCACTGAATATTAATGTTGACCTTCACAGATTTTTTTCTACTATACTTTGTTGCAACAACAAATAGGACACTCTGAACCATACCTATTTGAGACATGCTTTGAAGTAATCTCTATGACTCAAATCATTCATTCCATAGGGTCTGCTTAAAAAGAAATACTTCTTGATAAAAAGCTAAACTATACAAAGAAGGGGTTTTTTATACATTCAAGCAGCTCTAATGTTTCTGTCTTTACAAATACCTATCTCATATTTGTCACCAATCTTCCCGTCATCAAGCTCAAACGTCCAGAAAATTAGTTATCTTCAAGAAAGTTTTGTTTAGTAATACAAAATATTTCCTTTAAAAGATGGAAGTGTTTTTATGCTAATCTCTAACAACCTCAAGTCATTATGGAACTTAATACCTTAACACCTTGAACTGTAAGACATCGCTTATCGGAGTATTTTTTTTTAAATGACCCCTTAATTATTAATTGATTCTTGTAGAAGAATCATCAAGCATAAATCACCTTTAAGTGGCCTACCAAAACAAATGCAATACTTTAAAGAGTCTCAACTGTAAACTCATATGTAGGCAAACAGTAGCAAAAATTTAAGAGCTTACAAGTGAAAATACTATCTAACATTTTGATTTTGACAGGTCTGTACATACGATAAATAGATGATCTTATGCAAACATAACATTTTAAATAAAACTTCACAAAATACTTATCATTCCATTTTAACCTTATTTGTTATAAGGCCCTCTCACTTAGGTCAGCTCTGCAATTCTTCTGGATTGTAACTTCTTCATTATGTGTCTGCATAGAGCAAAGCTCAGTGGAGTCTTGTCCATAACTCATCCCTTTTATTCCACTAAAATTAGTACAATCACCACTTACCTGCTAAATATAATGCTTTCACCTGAGGAGGTTGCAGTGCTTCATGAAAGATGATAACTGATCCAAGTTGGCCCTCCAAAGATGTTGGACATCCCCATTCACTGTCCTGAGTCCCTGCTGAGATCATCTTGGTGATGAGCTCTGGTTTTCCAAGCATTCCACCCCAACTTCCTGTAGAGAGAATGCCCCCAAGTGATGTCCGATGGGGCATAATAGGGGAGGAAAAAGGCGGATCTGGTATCTGAGATGGAGGAGGAGTTGTTGTTCTTTGACCAGCTGAACCAATGCAGCAAGAAGTAAAAGACTGGAGAGTCACGCATGGAAGGAAGAAAACAAAACACATACTGTAAATCTAGCCTCCTTTTTTTCCACAGTTTACAAAGTAAATCTGAACACTATCTCTGGCAAACCTGAACTAAATAAATTAAACCAAGAGCAGCAAGTTCTGGCGTGCCCTGGAAAAGAAGCAATCCAGAACAGTAGGCCAAAAAAAAGAGCATATACTTTCCACAACAGCAGAGAGTGCCCCTTCTCCAATTAAGAGCAATTTGGTCACCTCAACTGTTGCGTGACCTCTGGCAGGAGCAAAGCCAGGAAGGACGGTGCTCCAGATACCCTGGTAAACGTTCCTCTTCTGGACTGTATTCCAAAATACTAGCCCAGCATATCTGCTACTGTACACTTCTCATATCAGCTATTCCACTCAAATAGATGCTCTCATGGGAAGCTTACCTGCCCTACTTTTAGCTACCTTGATGCTTATAGTGCTTATTCAGTTTTATCTCACAATGGAAATTACATTTACTCTTATTTTTTAAGTGTTATATTGATTTTACTGTGACTATGTCCAATTTAAGTGTTTGCTCAACATATTTAACAAATATCAAATTAGGACTTACAAAAGAGGGAAGAATGTTCAGTGTTGTAGCCCAGTTTAAATTGGATTTGTTCCATAAAAAGAATGGACAATGCTTACAAAGAAAACTATATATACTCATTTTGATGGCTAGTGTGTTTTTTCAGGCTAAATGTGCACACATTCGAAATGGTTAGAATAAATGCACATAAACTGCTTATCCAGCTAACAAAGTAGGTATAAGATCAGCATATTAAGGGAACATACAGAAAATACAAGTAAAAAAAGTTACTGCTGAATATTCATAGAATCATAGAATCATTAAGGTTGGAAAAGACCTCTAAAATCATCGAGTCCAACCGTCATCATCTACTCATCTTTTAAATACCTCGAGGGATGGTGACTCAACCACTTCCCTGGGCAGCCTGTTCCAATGTTTAACCACTCTTTCAGTAAAGACATTTCTCCTAATATCCAATCTAAACCTCCCCTGGTGCAACTTGAGGCCATTTCCTCTCGTCCTATCACTAGTTACTTGGGAGAAGAGACCGACACCCACCTCGCTACAACCTCCTTTCAGGTAGATGTAGAGAGCAATGAGGTCTCCCCTCAGCCTCCTTTTCTCCAGGCTAAACAACCCCAGTTCCCTCAGCCGCTCCTCATAAGACTTGTTCTTCACCAGCCTCGTTGCCCTTCTCTTTCTCTGGACTGATACAGGGAGTATTCCTCATTGAGTACTGTCGCACCAATTCTACTGGCAGGGGTGTGATTTATTGATTTACTCATCATAAATTATGTCAGTATGTTCAAGTAATTATGTTAGGGAAAACCCCACAATCTAATCAAGGTAATCTGTTTTTTGTTTTGTATTTAAACTGAGATGACTAAACAAGCACTAATTAATTGTTAGTTATACTCCAAATTGACACTCTGGACACTGTCCAAAGTTGAACAGAAGCTTATTAGCAATAGGCTAAGCTATCTTAAACACTTACATAATTTCCAAATCAAAAAAGCCAACCATGTTCTCATTGTTCTATGAGAGCTCATCAGGACAGGGGTATGACTCAGAAGGTTAACTTACTTCATTCATGGCAGGGAATCGAAGTGGGGCAGAGACCTTCTGCTGTCCATTGACGTAGATGTACACAAGACTCTGACCAAAGGGCCTCTTTCCAGGCATGTGAACAATAGTTATGTTGTGCTGGTTAAGCAATATAAAATAATTAAGTCATTATTAAAAAGCAGTGAAATAACTGTACAGAAGTATTTAACTTCATCTCTACTAATCTGGTGAGAAAACCACTTAAGAAAATAAACCCAAAGCATCAACAAGAAGGTAAGACCACCTATCAGCTGCTTCCATTTTAAATTAGTTTACATGTAAACAGGTTTTTGAAGGGAAGGAGATACAGTTCTTTCATGATAATGCACATCAGTCCTTAAGTATGGGAATAGAAAAGGGCAAGGTAGAAACACAGTAGCACATTTTATTCATTCACATAGTACTACAGCCACCTATGCTTGTTATAATTTAATATAAAAAAATCTGCATGTTAAAAAAATCTAAGCACAAAACTGTAACCAGCTTATCAATAACAAATGACTAATAACATAGGCATAATTTAGCTCAGTCAACCACTAATCTACACGGAAACTGCTTGCACTATTTGAGATTAGATCTGTTCTTATGCAATGAGTTATTTAAATATGATAAAATAGACCATTTGTAAAACAACAAAAAAAAAAGAACTTTGGCTCTGAGCTAACAGTACCATCCTAAACAAAGTGGTTTTCAGTATCAAATCTTACCCAGAGAGAGTCAAAAAAACAATGGTCAGGCAGCATCACTGTGGCATATTCCCTCTTCGTGCAAACAGCAACCACCAATGCCCCAGAGTATGTAATAAATGCTTCAAAACCCATACCACTTCCTGTAAAAAAGCTACAGAAAAAGACAACAGAACACACAATCAAGGACTTACTTCATCAAAACTATTGGAAATCACCTAACAGTACATTCATTAAGGAGAGAACCAACTTAAGCCGTTTGTCGCTGGTCCAATATTTACTATTTGACTAGCTATTACTCTTGTTCCACAAAAATCAAGACAAAGAACTGCCTCAAGGAAGGGACCCCAAGGCACAGGACACACAGGCCAAAAGGTGATCCAGAAAGAATCATAGAATCATTTAGGTTGGAAAGGACCTTTAAGATCGAGTCCAACCATTAACCTAGCACTGCCAAGTCTACCACTAACCCATGTCCCTAAGCACCACATCTACACGTCTTTTAAATACTTCCAGGGATGGTGACTCA
>NW_008794003.1:1181414-1216001 GCF_000699145.1 Aptenodytes forsteri
CACCCCCAGGTCCTTTTCCGCCGGGCAGCTTTCCAGCCACTCTTCCCCAAGCCTGTAGCGCTGCATGGGGTTGTTGTGGCCAAAGTGCAGGACCTGGCACTTGGCCTTGTTGAATCTCATACAGTTGGCCTCAGCCCATTGATCCAGCCTGTCCAGATCCCTCTGTCGAGCCTTCCTACCCAAGCTCTCAAAGCAGGTTGTAGCCATCCATCTTTTACATGAAAACATAACCTCGGTCCCAACAACTAATGCTTCAGTTTGACCCACACAGCTTAAACTGGTTCTGTTACAAAGTCCTGCTCACTGTAGTCTCTGGAAGCTACAATACTGTAATAAAGAAAAGACTGGCCCGCAACTTGTGTTGTTTTCTATCAATTAAATTGTGTCCATCAGCCCCTGGTAGAGCTGCCAATATTGCATGCAGATTTGTGACATTACCGTTACAGTTAGTAGATATGTTTTCTCCATTTCCCTTATTTCACACCATAGCGTTGTATACAGAGATTTTATTTATTTTAAAGACCAAAACAGCACATGGAATAACTCTTCTAGAAAATGCAGAAAGTTCAATCTTTAATTTTATAGACAAATCTGCATTAAAACTGTTTGATGAGACAATAAGTGTCATCCATGATTTTTTTTTTATCCGTGATTATCTATCAGCAAGAACTTTATCTTAGTGCAAAATGTAAATGTAGTCATTGTTATACATCTTATTTCACTCATGTAATGAAGAAAATCAGCTGTAAGCAGCTATCTATAAATAAGCCCTGCAAGCTCAGGTTTGCCTTGAGAAACCTTTCATTTTTTAAGCACTTGAATACAGAAAATTATATATAAATTGTGAACTGCTATCAAAACCTGCTACGCACCCTTAGGCACCATTATTCCAAGTGGATGCATTAACTACTATACTATCAAATATCTGCATCTATCAATAGAGAAACAAATACACACACAGAAAGCATGAATATTACAGACAATCTCAATAGATGTAAGCTGTCTTACAATTAAACACTGTAACATAGCCACTAGATCAATTTTTAATGATTTTAATTCAGTTGTGTGCTTAACATTTCAAGCTGAAACTGGAATTTTAAACATTTCCTCTTTTTTGTATTGATTTCAATAAACTACTGTTTTAGCTTCCCAAAACTAGAATAATGTCTTCAAAATTGTACGTAAAATGATAGCAAACCAGTCAGTTATTGGTAAAATAGCATCACATTGAAATCCAGTTGCAGCTTTTTCACTTTGTAGTGCAATTCCACCCCAGTTTTCTAGAACTACAGTATACTTAAGATCTTTAGTGGGACACACTAACAAACGCTAGTAATAGTGTTGTGGCAGTTCATCAGGTGGCACCCTTAATCAGGGCTGTGCTATACACAGGGCAGCCACAGAAATCCAAGGGGTCTCCCCCTGCCACTATGGTTATTAATAACAGAAGTAACACTCTGAGACACAGGGGTTTGGAAAATACTAATTCTGTTACAACTAGAATTGCATTCTTCAACATTTTCCCCAAAACTGCAGTGCAGTAAAATGGACTGAAGGGAGCGAGAGATTCTTCAGCTAGTATTCCCCCATTCTGCATTTTGTTTGCTGCTGAATGTTAGTACCCAGAAAGTTAAATTATACCAAGAACCATCCATGTCAATGTCTACTATTTAAGGAAATAAAGGTGTCCTTTTCTTTATGCTCTCCTATAAAAAACAGATTTCATTACCTTTACAGGAAACAGTGGGAAGGCTGTTCTGTTTTGGGGTTGGGGTTTTTTTTTTTTGGTGTTGTTTTGTTTGTTTAAGCTATGAACCGTAACAGAATTTGGAGTTATGGATATTGAAACTGTAGACAAGAAAGCATTATAACTGAGAAACTACATGCTTATTTCTGTAACACAGCCTGGCTCTGGTGACAGATGAAACTGCTCCCTTTCACAAACTAAGCACTATATATTGCATTCTATGAAGATAAGCAGAAGTACCACATGTCATAGGGTACCATATGCCGCAGGGAACAGATGACCTAGATTTGTGCTGTTGAAGTAGTTATAGTAACTATACCTATAGAGTTGCTTCCTCTTGCCACTTTTGGTAGTCATGCTAGGGTCCACCTGGTCCTGGTCAAGGCAGAGCCAAGCGTTGAAAGAAAACGCAGAGCCTGGCCACTTATGAATTGATGGAACAGCAATTCCGGCCATGCTGTGGTACAAGTTGAAATACTGCAAGGCACTAGCCATGCCCTGCTTCCGGGCCATTGCTAGAATGGCTTGCATCACTGGAACAACATAAGGGTGAGCTCGTTTTGGTTCCTCAGTCCTCAGGAGCCGTATTAGTTGAAGCAGTTCTTCTGAGCCCATTGACTGGCTCCCCAAAGAGCCCAGAAGGGCAATCAGGTTCTCTGCACAAGCACAATGGAGCGCGGAGTGGGAATTTAGTGTCTCAATGATACGGATGACCATGTTGGCATTGACACACGTGGCACGACTCTGTCTGTTAATACAGCAGATTCGCCTCAACCAATTTGAGATGAAAATCTGCAGGTCATGTGATTCTAGTTCTGGAAGCCACTGGATAAGCAGCAATAAGGGCTGGACATTACTAATGCCTAGTATCCCAACAGCCATGTGGTCACCTTCAACAGCCTGAAAAACAGCAGAGAACTCAGACGTGAAATACAATAAAATAGGGCTAGAAGTACTGTTGAAAAGATGTAAGCATTTTAGCATTCAAACCAAGCACATCTCACCATATTCATGAGTTCTTCCAGCAATTCCCGTGAAGGTTGACCCAGTGATTTTAGTACCTCATATATGTGTGCATAACCAATCCTCTCCTTGAAGACCTCCTGAGGATAAAAATCCCAGTCTCACTAACAAATAAAATGGACAAAAATTGCCCATCTACTGCAGTAGGTTCTAATTTAACACAGTATTAGACAAAATAATTAGAATGCAAGAATAATGTTTTACAGGCTAAAAATCTCTTTTTGGTATGTCCATTGTGCTATCTCTAGCATGCTGCAGATAAGAAGGATCTCATTGCAGCATGCAGATAAACAAATAAAAGATCAAAGTTAATTTCAGTAATTACCTATACAAGAATACAATTGCTTTGGTATAATCAAAATGTTAATTCTATCACAAAATACTAATAGCTTCATTTTTTAATGCAAACTATAGCATGAAATGAAGTTACTACATTGAGAATTAGAAGTATTCAGATATTAATTTTTGAGTGAAAGATTTTCCTAGACCACCTTGATTAAAAACCACCCATCCTAAACACTTCAAAAATTAGAAAAGTGTTCCAAGGAAGTTTTTCTGAAAACTAATTGATTTTACATGAAGAAAAAAAATAATCAAGCAGCAAAATCCAGACTGTAGCATCCATTTATGGTATAGTTATTAAACAGTCAACACATCTGTGCTAGTATAGGGCTAGTTTTGGATTTGTGCTGACCAAAGGGATATTCCATACCATATGACATCATGCTCAGCATATAAAACTGGAGGAAGAAGGGAGGGGGGGACATTCGGAGTGATGGCGTTTGTATTCCCAAGTAACCGTTACGCATGATGGAGCCCTGCTTTCCTGGAGATGGCTGAACACCTGCCTGCTGAGGGGAAGTAGTAAATGAATTCCTTGTTTTGCTTTGCTTGCGTGCGCGGCTTCTGCTTTACTTAAACCGTCTTTATCTCAACCCATGGCTTTTCTCATTTTTACTCTTCCAATTCTCTCCCCCATCCCACCGAGGAGCAGTGAGCGAGCAGCTGTGTGGTGCTTAGTTGCCAGCTGGGGTTAAACCACAACAGTCCTTTTTGGCGCCCAACATGGGGCTCGAACCCATGACCCTGAGATTAAGAGTCTCATGCTCTACCGACTTGGCATCTCCCCCCAGCTTCTTGTGCACCCCCAGCCTACTCGCTGGTGGGGTGGGGTGAGAAGCAGAAAAGGCCTTGACTCTGTAAGCACTGCTCAGCAGTAACGAAAACATCCCTATATTATCAACACTGTTTCCAGCACAAATCCAAAACACAGCCCCATACCAGCTACTATGAATAAAATTAACTCTGTCCCAGCCAAAACCAGCACAACATCATACAGAATGGATACTCTTCTCCCAGTTGTATTCTGCACTGAAATTAAGACTTTTTTTTTTTTAAGGATGAATCTGTCAGCAAAACTGAGATGACTGCTTAAGTAAATACGGAAAAAAAAAACACATATGTTGCAGTGGAAGTATAATTGAAAATTTTACTAACCCTTTGTGAATCATAGCCAGTCCCCAACTCTTAACATACAACTCTTCCCAGGCTTTCCAGAGTCAGTGGAGAAATAAGCACTCTGAGTAATGCTCTGGAGGAGCATAACTGACCCTGTCGTTTCTCACTCAGACTGCAAGTAGCAACCAACTCCCACTCTTCCTTTAGCCTCCACTGTGCAGCCACATCCCTTTCCTTGTGCCAAGACTAGGGAATCATTCAACCACAGGGTTGAACTCGGCAACCTAAGAATAAATACACTATTTTTCTGTGGGCTTAGCTTCCAGTCAGATTCACAAACTAACCGCAACCTATCCATTTATCAAACCACAAGAATAACTACAAAGGAAGGGCAGAGGAATGGCAAGACCACCATTTGAACAGCAATACTGTCCTGGATTAGTTTAAAGCCATGATAAAACTACAACACAAACTCCTGCCTGAAAATTCCTGCAAATACCCATTAATTCTACCCCACATATTCATGGGACAAGTAACGATGTACTTCCTTTACAAAGGTTCCAACTGCCATTAACACTCTGATCTTCCAGTTTTGATAGAAAGATGGCTCAGTGTCCAGCCATTAGACACATATAAAGGGATATGGGATGCTAATCAGCTATTCCTATCTGGCAGGAATGCATGACCACAATTTGCTCATCTTCATTAGCAAGATTCGTCAAGATACTGTGATAAAAACACTAACTGGAAACAAAATTAAGAAGCCTACTGCAAACAGACCTCTGCATATATACTGTTACCTTGGCAGCTGGAGACTTGTGCATTACTGCTGTGAGGGCTTGAATGGTTGATACTGCCAAGCAGTCTAGGTGTCCCTGAAACACCTGAAAGTAGCAGGTACAGAAGTTATATACAAATGCACAAAAACAGTTCAGCTCCAAAATCCATACTGTGCCCTCCTGCCAGGAGGGAAACCAAGAGTTTGCTAACATGCTTCAAAAATCATCTCCCCACCAGTCAAGATTTCATAACCCCACGGCCTACAAGGAATTACATAACAGTAGACAACTAGCCACATACTTCAAGAGGAGAGAAGCATTCACCACACACATTGCACTTCAAATATTTTGATGGGCAAACAGGTTTTCCTCATGCGGCTAATGGACAACCTCAAGAGGGAGGGAGGAAAACAAATTAGGAAACCTCTTGCAGTATGTGTGTGTGCGCTGCTGGACAATCAGGCGCCTGCAGTTCATACAAAGTGTTTTCTTTTCCATCCAAGTCCCTACACGCCAATGCAACACACACACACACACAAATAATAAGAGAGAAGTCACACCAGCACAGTAAAATGGCTGCCTCACCCATAGCCTCGTCACATTGATCAACATATCTTTTTCCAATTTAAGTCATGTTTTGAGGGTTTTTTTCTATAATTCTTGTTTATATTGATATTTCTATAGTGGTTTTAAGGACAAAAACATTGGAGCACTATTTCGCATCCATCAGTAAACCTAATTAGCAAAACTGTGCAAACAAATATACTGTTTCATCATCTCTGAAATATTATATGCATATCAGGCATATTTTGAAAATGAAATGTCAAGAATCAGAAGACAGTGTTAGATGTGAAGAAACATTTATATGCGGTTAGTGTTGCACTGAGTTTCTAAAGAAGCCAAAGCTATTAGTTAGAATCACAATTTGTAGATTACCATACCTTGTATTTAGCATTTCTTCACATTTTTAATCAGAACAAATCATTCTACTATAAAATTAATACAACAACAATTTGCATTTGAAACTTTCCACAATATTTTGGGAAAATTAAAGCAACAGTCTATTCCTACCTCCCTGATTCAGCCTGTCCATTGTTTTGTGAACATCTGTTCTTGATGACAAGCAAAGAATCAGGACATCAAATACAACCATTGAGATTCACAAACAAGGCCCCAGAATCCAAAACACCACAGTGCTGAGACAAAGAAGCCAAAAAGAGGAAAGGGAGGGGAAAAAAAAATCACCACCAGGTTGATAGAATTTATTTGGATTCCATTCATGTACTTCACCTTTTCCTTAAAAGAAGCATAACTGAGGCTCAATCTATAGCAAATATCTGCAATTTGAAGCAGATGAATAAAACGGAGGTTGAATTCAATCTATTCAGAAAAATTATTTTCCAGAGACAGGAAATACTGACGTGTGCAGCAACACAAGTTCATCTTGCTGCAGAAGGCTTAAAGAGGATGGTTAAGGTGAAGCACAGGAATCAATTTTCCTGTGATTGTGTCTTGACTTCAACTGAAGCAAAATACAGGTTAGGTAGGTACCTGGTCCTCATTCATTTCTGTCAGTAATTTGTTGGCAAGGTCTTTCTCACTCTTGTCTGCCACTTTATTGTTAGCATTTAAAAACAGCTGTTAGAAACAGAGACAAGAATAATGGAAATAATTGCATTAAACAGTTACCTGCAGCCAAACCTGTGGAGGCTGCCTTGGATTTGTATTTCACATACAAAAAAACAACAAAAAAAAAGTTCTCATATCGGTGAGACACAATCCTCCCTTAACATTAGTCTTCTGTTATTTCTTACACTACTGAAGATTACATTGTATTTTTGCTAAATAGTAATCGTTCCCTCCCCAGTTAAATGAAAATATGTAATCGCTGAGACAAGGAAACAGATCTATCTGGAATTTATACTGGTCACTGGCTTAGCAACTCTGATTTCATTTACAATATGCAACATGACAGGAGGTTCTCAAAAATTTACTTGCAAGAAATAAAGACAATGGTGGGGCATTAGCAAAGAAATGGATACAGATGTTTCACTATTTTCCACTTATGTTTCATCCTAAGTGAAGGCTGAATATACCTAGACAGAATATTTTAATCTTCAAACAGCAACAGCAGCAGAATTTCTGGGGCACATAGTCTTTAAGACACGAAGAAGCGTAAAATATGTCTGCCATCATCCTAAGAATCAGACAGATTGTAAATAGCTTTAAATCAAACATACACCTATACTACATCTTCAGCTAAGAAACTGCTCTGTGTATAGTAGCTAGATTCCTAGTCAGTTCCTGAATTTGCAAGTTTAAAGCTCACCCAAGTATCTTCGTAATCGATTGCAGTCACTTTGTGTGCCAAGTTTAGCTGTAACCTAATCAGGACTAAAATTTATCTTCTGTTTTCAGACTCTATTGAGGTGTTAAAAAAATCCCTCATCAAAATGTTTTAAAAATCGCTTCAAAAAAAAAAAAAGAAGGAACAACACTTTCCGTTAGTGGATAAAAACTAAGCATTTGTGGGTTTTTTTTCCTCATACATTTTGTTCCATTATCTGCTAGGTAGTCTCTCTGAAGAGGAACAGCCTGAGAAATCAAATTCCATAAATTAGGGCAAACAGAAGGACAACTGTCAAGATATTACTTTGACTTACATAGGTCTGAAAGCACACAGTTAGAAACACAAGTCATTTTGAAAGGTACATCACGGTCAAGAGCACTTAACACTGCAGAATAACTAATATGCCTCAGAGGGTTATAACATTAACAGGTGGAAATAAGAACATTGAACAGAAGCAAATGCAGACATGCAAAAAAAAAAAGGGTTTTCATATGGGTTACTTCAATTCTGATAATACATGTAAAATGGAAAAATAGATTTTTATTACAATGTCCATATGGTTTTAATTCTTCTATTTAAAAGCTGTTCAGAAAACAATAATTTTTTTTAATCAGGCGTACTGCTAGAGGTCATTGTGCTTTGCTCGAAGTCTGACCTCTAAGAGAGTTTAATAGATGAGAAAAGATTCAGGACCAACAAAGCAGCTGTTAAACGACTCTCAGTATAGAATAAGCACCTCCTGATATCTCTAAAGTCCCTCTTTTCGGATGTCACAGGCAAAAAGCAACATTCAGATCATCAAAACTTAACCGAGCAGTTTGGAAAAGCTTTTGTGCAGATCTCTAACCCTAGAGCATAGTTAAGGGAAGACAGTTTGCCCATAAGCCTTAAAACCAGCAAATATGAAAAAAGATTTAAATTTTAGAAGATTGTTGAACTGCAAATGACTAGGAAGTATGACTAGAAGTACAGCCTTGAATACCCCAAGTTCTTTGGGATATCTATAGCAGAAATAGTGGTATGGATTTTCTTTACCCCTCCTTTCCATGGAAATTTCTTGCACTTCAAATTTGCTGAAGATCTAATAGCTTCCTGAGTTTCAGATATGTGTATGGACTCTCCCACAATCTGCAGAGCTGCAGAACTGTGCTTTACACAGCTTGCTGGTGAATCCAGTAGCAAGATTTTCATAGGTAAAGAAAAAAGACCTAGAAATAGGGTATCCACCCCCAGCTAATAAGGAGAAATCCTAATTCCACAGCTAAATTCATCTTTGCTATTTGGCTTTCAAAAAGAACAGAGATACAGTATATTGGAAAATACAAATATACACCACCTTCCCAGCCTCCACCCTCTCCCCACTTTTCATCCTTGGGGGTATTTTGACTGTGAAAGGTTAAAAAAACCCCACTAAGTAGCAAACTGGCAGCATTGATATCCAATCAATCACAGTAATATGTGAGACTATCACAGGAAAAAACCCTCAAAAGAGCGTATCTTATGACATACATTCAGGCAGAATAAAAATAAAAGGAGCAAGCTGCAAAAAGAGTAGCTGTTCCTGCTTTCTTAAATTCCACAACTTGTTTCTATGAGAGCAGGAACATAGCTAGAGTCTCCATGAACAGGTAACATCACACTGCTTGATGATTTAAGAAGAAACTAAAAAAGAAATTTATATAGAGTACAAGGTCAGTACAAAAATAGGTACAGATTCCTAAATAGAGGAGGAGGATGGAAAGGTCAAGCAATGTATTTTCAGGAGATAAACTACAAATACTATTCAAAACACTTCAAGTCAGTTGGCATTCTGCCACTGACTATAACTACAGTTAAGACACAATCCACATTTATTTTTAATATATCACTACACTAAAATATGTTCTAATCCAAAATCTAAATGGATTTGAATCAAATTGCATACTGTAGCTAGCATTAAATTATCTAGCCTTAGAAGTGCTCAAAATAGCTATGCCACCAACATATCACAAAAAGAGAAATAAAATATTCCAGAGTTACATCATATCTATGTTCTTTTGCACAGGGAAAAATGAAATCTACAAAGAAATCAGTGGAAGACACTAGCTTGCAAATTATGACCATATGGGATTAAGATTAAAACAACATCTATGTAAACACTAAATCCTATGTAGAAGGAGAACAATTGAAGATTTGTAACAGCTTGAGCTCATGTTTTATGTCAGCTACACAAGACTCAAATATTTTGAAACACTTACAAAGGCACACCAGCAAGTTTTTTTTAAATGCAAAAATATGCCCCTGAAATTAGAATTCAGACCTCCATCTGGCAGCAGATGTAAGAGACCTCCAAGTGATCCAGTGACAGAATATAAAAAAAAAAAAAAGGGGGGGGGGGGGGCAAATGTGTCCAGTAACAACCTTAACAGATTTTAGAGACTGAGTGAGGTCTGTAAAGGTATTTTGCTCACAACTCAAAATAAGCATTCATTGCTTTAACCACAAGACAGACAAGAAACACCTCTACTTCATTAGGAATAAAAAAAGATTTTAGAGCAACTCAGATCTTTCATTATTAGCCTTAGTGGCTCTAACCAATCCAAAGTTTTACTTCCAGTATGTAGACACTATAAAATTGCATCTAATTCAGATGGAAGATATAAAGGTAATTAGTATACCTGCAATATTACAAGACAGGTTTTGTTAAAAATATGCTGATAAGGGAAAATTTACCTTGCAGTTCTGCAACAGTCGAATGAGATGCTCAAAGCAGTTACTGTTAAGGAAAATTGCCTGCAGAACAGGCCTATCTGTGCAGTCTAACATGGCTGAGGGGGGGTGAATTAAAACAGAACTAGCATCAAAGACAAAACACTTCTCAAATCCGTCAAGCATTTTTTCTGCACATTACATAATAAACATGGGGAAAAAAAATACACAACAAACTATATGCTGTGAATTCTTTGATCAAGAATGATGTGCATTTTAAGCACAGAGCACTAGGCCTAAAGCTAAACATTTTGATACTGTAAAAATTATCACGTAACCTACTATATCTGGAGGAAAAATTCAGCTACCGAATATCTTTGATTGCTCTGGGGCTCTGTTAAAGCCATTGCCATTTGTGAGTACATAAGCAGCATGCCTTTTACTTAAAGCACACAAACACTTGCTTCCTCATCAAGCAATTACTCTGCATTCTACAGCAGCCTTATACTGTAAGCATTCTTCATTGCCTCAGTACTATTCCTCAGTTTTCTCTGAAACTTGGGAAAAGAAATACCTTTATTTTTATTTCCCATTCTGAACATCAGAGTGGAAAAAACTCCAGATCCTGAATTCTTAACCAACAACTTAAATGCAACTGTTTCAGACCATCACCTTTGGCCAATGTTTTCAATAATGCCATATGAAAAGCAAACTATCACAAAAAAGCCACCACACAGGTATTTAATTCTGCAATTATTAAGGTGCTGATGAGTGTCAGCTGTTGCCTAGCAAAAATTTTTTTTTTTTTAATGGAGACTGGCAGTCTGTGAACCTTGACTCCCTGGTTAAACGGTAGCAATCCAATATGGTTTCTTCTGGGTTTTTTCTAGTGAATGATTAAACAAGAATACATCTAAAGTAATGTCAATGAAGAACTGTTTCAAATTTTTCAATTGCTTAGCCAAGTGAACATTTTTTGGTAGAACATTCAGTTATATTACTATCATGGTTCAATCATTACTTGCTTCGGAGTTATTATCAAGAGATACTTAAAGGAACTGCACAATTGGGTACTCACTCAGCATTTGGATCTGTAGTGCTATGAACCTGCTCTCCCACTGCCTGCATCGCCTTGGATTAGGTAAAGCTGAATGGTCCGAATTAAGCAACTTGAAATAGTTCTCCAATATTGTACTTGTCTCCACCTGCCGCTGGTCAGAACTGCTGGTTAGAAGGATATGGACAACTTCTGTCAGGCACTTCAGAGTCAGCTCTGCCTTCCTGCTCACTTCCTCAGGGTTCCTGTCATCCCAGTTGTCACAGTCTGCTAAAACACGCATCAAGACTTCCATGGTGGCAGGAGATACTGCTTGAAGAGCATTCCTCTGGAACACACGGGGGAAAAAAGTGATTAAGGAAAAAAAACAGTAATAAATAAATAAATAAATCAAACCGCTTCAAACCAGCAGTTTCTATCTGAGTTATCTGAATCATGCAGCATGCATTATGTCTGTTAATGCCCTGTAATTGTTAAATAAATATGAAACATTCTACTTGGATTATATTGATGGCTACAGATGAAATGCATCCCATCTCGTTCACTTAACTAGGCTTTCTTTTTCAAAGAGAATGCTTATAGGGAAAAGGAAATATAATTTAAATGCATGTTATAAAATTCTTATAAGATAGCCTTGATAAACTGCTAATTCTAGGTAAATCTTCACTTGTAAATCAAACGCTTCAAACCAGCAGTTTCTATCTGAGTTATCTGAATCATGCAGCATGCATTATGTCTGTTAATGCCCTGTAATTGTTAAATAAATATGAAACATTCTACTTGGATTATATTGATGGCTACAGATGAAATGCATCCCATCTCGTTCACTTAACTAGGCTTTCTTTTTCAAAGAGAATGCTTATAGGGAAAAGGAAATATAATTTAAATGCATGTTATAAAATTCTTATAAGATAGCCTTGATAAACTGCTAATTCTAGGTAAATCTTCACTTGAAGTTTCATTTTAGATCATGAGATTCATGATACTTCAAGTTTTTGAAAAGAACATAATAAATAGCAAACGTTTGTCTGGGCCCTGAGCGCATTTCCCTTACCTCTCTTCCTGGGGGTCTGACTGCAGGGGCTCAGGGCCACCTTAAATCTGGGGCAGGAGCCCAGCCTTGTAGAGAGCTTTGAGAAGCCTTGTCAGGGACTCCCTGCCTTCTCTAGGGAGCTGCATTCAAGCTGCGGCTCTCAACCTTTTACCTGCCTGAGCTACACTGCAGCCATGCTCATGCCTGGCCATGTACTGTCTTGAACCTGACCCCACAGACTTGACTGACCGGCTTGACCTTAGACCTGCCTCATCACTATGGATGGGCCTGGCAACCACTGGACTCTTGACTGACCCCAGTTACCATCACTAGACCAAATCCCCACCCTGATGTGCTGACCAGACTTCCTGGCTTGATCTCAGGCTTCATCATTACAGACTTGTCTAGTGATCTGAGCTGGTTGATCCTGGTTACTACCACCAGACCTGCTCTGTTCACCTTGTTCAGGTATAGTGAGACTGCACCTTTTGCCAGCGAGGTCAGCTGCCTCTGCCTGCCTGGTCATCATGCTCAGTCTCAGCTTGCCTTCCCTGGTGGAGCAGTGCCTGGCTTTGCTGCTCCCTGACGACATTTAAAAATGCTCTCTCTTCTGGATCATCAGAAGTAATATTTGCTTGCGACCAGACTAAGTAGCACATTACAGAAGTCAGCTAAGAGAGTGGATGTTGGCTTTGCTGATGATGAACATCCTCTTTTCTTCACATTCTTTCGAAGATTTTAAACAGCTTCCAAGCTATAAAGGCCCTGTGCCTCTTACTGAAACAGCTTACTTCCAACATTGGGAAGTAAGCTAGATTAATTTCATGTGTTGATACAAACCTTACATCTTTGCAGGTGGAAACTCCTAATGTAGTTACCCACATTTTTTCTTTATGATATGAAAATATTACAGCAAGTTCATATGAAAGTGCAGTTATTGTAGACAGCAAATTTCTACTGTTATTTGAAAGCAGGACCTAGCTTTTAGCATTTAGATACTATTGCACAGAATGACCCCAAACTTTATAAGACAAACAAACAATTCACAGTCAGTAACAAATTCTTCTCATTATGGGTTATGGGGTATTTATAAGACTTAAACAATGAATAGGCATTTGGAGGCTTCAGCAGCTGAAAAGAGTTGAGAACATCCTTACCTGACCACCAGCCACAATAGCTCCAAAGAGATGTAGCAGGCAACATTTTAGGCTTTCCTTGAGATGTTCACTTTCTTGAAAGCATTCTGATTGGAGTAAATAAAAAGGAGAAGGATTCCTTACTTTGGCCATATAAATTATACAAAGTTTTTCCTCTCAAAAAAACCCACCAACAAATGAAATAATAAAAAAAGCTCCTCTACTCCCTGTCATCACGCAAATTTAAAAAGATTTTCAACTCTAATCTCCACTTTCTTTTACATAAATCAGACACAAACACATCAATTCCAACATTATCAAAGTAGCACAACAAGACCACATTTATCAGGAATTTACAGGGCCAGACCTTCAGCTTGCATAAAACTTTTCATGCAGGCGGACAAAACTATAGACATACAACAACTGTTGATCTGATCCATAATGTAAAATGAGCCCATTTTGTCCATATTAATGAGAAACAGAAGGACATGCTAACATGCAAGCAGTTAGCAAGCATGACAAAGGTTAGAGCAATTTTGGCACGGAAAGTCTAATGCCGTATGCAGTGCAGGTAGCTCAGAAAAACAGTCCCTGAGCTTGCTCCCTTTAAGCCAAACTTCCCAGGGAAGCCTGTGCAGGTCTGTAACCTTTCTAGCAGTAGTCTCTTTAAAGACAATTATCCTGCATCTCTTCTCATGCCATATCTGATGTAAATTAATCATAAACAGCCTCAGGAACTCTTCTTAGCAATAGAAATAACCTGGATTTTGTTGCTATAGCAATAACACTAGACTCGAAGTAGCTGCAACAAACAGCAAAGAATTATTTTATTTGGAATTAACAATTGTAAGACTTCCAATAACTTTGAGATAGAACTGACAATCACTTGAGTTTGTAAAAACTGAGATTTTTAAACAAACAACAGAAACTGTTGTTATATAAAATGCAAGAATTTTATATTCATTAAAATAATAACCTTTAAGACCATTACCAATTATTGGCATGTAAGATTTCTGACTACATACTGAATGTATAAGCCTGTTTTAGAAGAAAATTGCACAGCTATTTTTTAAATCTAGTCTTCAAAGGAAACAAAGACTTAGATGATCACACTGTTAGTCTGCTAGTCCCACTACTCCCTTGACTTATAGCCTCTGAATCTTTTGGGGAACCTCAGAAAAATTCAAAAGAGCAGTACCTAGCAGATTGAGAATAAATCATTAGGCTGGGTAGACCAAAAAAGCCTGAAATTAGTGCTGCCATGGCAGAATGTCTAAAGCACACGCTCAGCAATTTCTTGTTCTGTCTTTCCTGCCACTTGGCCAACCAGCAGATGAGTATCTGCCAGCTAATTAATACACTTGTAGCTCAGTCACAGTATATAATATTTAAGGGATTTAGGAGGAACCAGAGTGCAATGCACTGAATGGGGAGGAGAGAACCTGCAGATGACATTCCTCAGTAGCAGCCTTTAGAGTGGGTTTCCAGTGCTCTGGCACAAAGATAATGGCATTTTACTGGCATCAGCTCTTTGGTCCTTTTGGCAACTAGCCTATTTTATGTACACAGAGAGGAGAGGGAATCTCAAGGAACAGGAGGAGCATGTGACTCAAATCTAGAGAAACCAAACTCATAAATGCTACCACTCTAGGAATAGAACCTTCCTTTTTTATTGCCAATTACAGCTGAGTTAACAGATAGCTGCAAAAAGGGCTGATTCCACTCATACCCCCACCCCTACAGCATGTTCCTGCTGCTTCAATTCTGTTGGCACTAGTGCTTTGGTGCACTAAACTGGCAAACTAGCTGGGCATCCCACCTTCCCAAGATTTAAGTGCAGAACATGGCCACATAAGTCCTCCTTTTCCACACAGCCAATCTGTAATGGTAACACATGAATTCCAAACTAGCCGTCATGATATTTAATGACTTAACCAGAGACAAAACAGAGCAGTTTCCCAAACTGCAGTCCAAGGAGCATTTGCTAGTTGGATGGCACAGTTTCCTTCTTTCTAGATGTTGAATCATATTAAGATACAAAAATGCATGAACACTTTCCTAAGATTATTTTTCCATGCGAGTTATCATTACAGTTGCCACAGGGACCTTACGTGCAATCACTGTATGTACCCTAATAAATGGGAAAGTTGGCAATTCACAGAAGCAACCCTATTAAACCACGTTAGGCACTGAAAGAAAGTCTGAGAAAACCCAGGCTTTCAAAGATGAGTAAGAATGGCAAGATTGTGATGCTCAGAGCAAAAAACAAGCAAACAAAGCAACCCACTTCATTCAGCCTCAGAAAGCAAGTAAGGGGCTTTTACATTTATCAGGCATTCTTAGGGGAAAGGAACTTGAAATCACTAAGCTCACTCCTCCAAAGATGACTATTTTTAAACATGCTGTTGATAATACTTACGGTAAAAGAAAGGGACAAACTCAACAGTGAGGGAGGCTGGTTTATACTTCTGTCTGCTCTTTTCAACTGTACTAAGGAAACGTCTGCAATTACATTAAAAAAGATACACCAAAGAAATTAGATACGATACCTTTGTTTATGACTTACTTATTAATTTATGACTTCATAATAGAAAACACTGCCAAAAATTGGGAGTTATCTTTTGCCTACAGGATCAAAAAAAAAAAAGTAAAGTAATATTTCATCCTGAAAAAATTAATCACAGCTAATCCCGTATTTACTGTTCTGCTCCTAGAAATACCTTAACTTTTCACAATATGGTTTAGTTCAAAAAAAAAAAAAGCCAGCAATCTGTTATTTAGTCCTTGCTTATCATAACTAAGCCACCAGCTAGACTGCCAAATTTCTTAACCATGCAATTTAAAATGGGCACAAAACATTATTATGGGTTCATTAGGGGGGATGACCATCAAATTAAAGGGATATAATTTTACTGATACACTTATAAACTTCTTTTCAAAGATGCAACATATCTGTACTGTGATCTTCAATAACTTCTTTTGCCCTAATTCAACCAGGTCTGCCTACCCCATTCCTTTTGGCTTCCTTGTTCCACCAGTTTAGAAAAATGGGCCAGTTTTTGAAAGGAGAAAGCAATGGAAGGACCTTCACATTGGTCAGTTACAACCAAACACCTCTTAGTATATCCTCAAATTTAATTTTGTTTTAACTTCTAGACTGCCTGTAAATATATTATAATTTTAGAAAGGTACTTAAATCATATTCAGTTTCAGAAAGCATAACATGCTACTGTGGTGTGATTATATTGATTCATTGCCAAATTCTGCACCTTCATTGGTTGTAAATTCACTGATTTTGAGTACTTATACTCCACCTAAGATACCATGAGATGTGCTGGCATTACCCACACTAAATCTGAAAACAGCTTAGCACTACACTGGCAGGCCATATGTAAGAACTGGTGTCAATTCATGCTCTGTCCTAGAAAAGGGGAATTCTCATGTTGCACAAAAATACCGGAAGTTGTGATCCTTACATGCTCCTTGAAACTTTGTGCACAATGATTCAAGCTGTTATTGAGAATACAACCTTTTGTTTCCATAACAGCCTCATGAAACCTGCAGTCCATGCAGTATTATGGCATACTGCAGGTTTCGAGCTACAAAGAAACCCCAGCAGCCAAGGTACACAGCTCACATGATCCCCACTCTGTTTGCACAGAGTCGGACGAGTGACTTGCTGCACAAATGCAAGTCTCAGAGCTAGCACAAGTGCTGTGCTAGCTCTACAGAATGTATGCTGTGAGAATAGACCTGAGGTTTTACAAGACTAGGTAACATGAGATACGATCTCTCTATGCCTTTAAATATTTGTATGCATAGGTCCAATATTTGATGCATGTCAAAATGTTCCTGACGGAAATAAAATTGAGGACCTAAAGGAGAAGCAGCTCTGAATGATAGCAGCAAGGAGCAAACAACAACTTCAGCCCTTGTATACACATTAACTATACAAGACTATGTACATTTAACATTATTGTAATTAATTTGGGGCTAATAGGGAGAACTGTACATGAAAAATCTCACAGAAATTTATAAGAGGTCTCTGAAGAGCCAGTTATAGCAGATAAAGTGAATCACTAGCAGTTTCAAAGAACAGGGCCTGTGCCTAGAATGACAGAAATTAAGCATCTTGGAAAGCCCATTTCCTGGCTCTCTACACTTCCCACCTTTCAAAAAGCTTCACAACTCAGCTTTCCACTAAATGGAACAGGATATATTAGTACTCTGACAACTTTGGTGGCAATGAAGTTCAGTTTCAACTGCTTCATGATGTTAATTTTGGTAGAAAAGCTATTTCATTAATGCTATTCTAAAGAGTGTATCTTTGGGAAAAAAAAAAACTAAAACACAGTATCAAGTGCTCAAAGCTACCAATTCTCACAGTTGTAAAATACAACAGCAGAAGAATATACATATAACTATTTTTTATTTTAGTTTGACACCAGGCAGCAATAGTTCTGTCAGAAACTTTATGTATTGTTTATCTAAACATCATAAACCACAGTATTTATAATCTTGTCCTAGTCCACACGTACCCCGCAATTCGGTGCCTCCAGTTTCGGTATGGGTCGTAGAGACTTTCACAAAAAGCCAATGCATGCCTCACAAATTCTTCTATGGGGGTCTGATCTGCCACTTCTTTTTCTTTTGTTTTGCTTTTTAACTGAGGACAAAAAGAAAGCTGTAGTCAGATGATTTCTAGAAGCTGAAAATTAATCTTGATCTCCTCCAGAACAGTTCTGAGCCCACAAATTGTTCCCCACACAACATTATTATTGAAAAAGCGTATCACATAAGCAGGAGCAGGAAGTATCGGATGGCAAAAATAACAAGTGAGAACTGTTAACCACATACCTGTTGAATGTATAACGTAGTCATGGTGATAACATGGTTAATGTATGAACACATCCCAATCTCCTCCACATTAGCCAAATTTCTATGAAGACAACATAAAAACCAAAGAAATGTACACAGTGTACCATTTGAGGCTAGTTCAAACAATGTTTGTTTTAGCATTCTGTCTATAATCACACAAAAGTATATCAGCATTTCAAAAACACTCTCCAAAAGACTGCATGTACTCAAATGTTTATTTCTGTCACAGTAACAGAGCTCACAAGTTTTCTTCTAACAGGAGGGAAAAGAAAGGCCTGAGTCACTCTGCTGTAGGCCAATTCTATCTGGAATTTGGGGTTTCAGAGGTTAAGCAGATTCCCAGGACACTAAATAGAAAGCTCAGAAATGGCAGCTGATAACAAAGACAATAACTTCCACTTCTCCCACATTACTAGCACATACACTTTCTACAACTTTAGCAAACATATTACCTAGAAGCATTTATTCACTTTAAATTCTCCCAAGGAAAACAAACATCTAAAATTATTTTAGAACATAAATAAATCAACAGCAACAAAGAAATAGCATACACATGTTATTTCTCAGTCTTGAGGACAAGTCACAAAGATCAGATACTGAAGTGATGACATAAGGAGAACTTTTCAGCAATTAAGTAAGACTGACAACAGTTTGTAATTCAGAAACACATTAGCTCCATCTACTCAGCTTATATTTAATATTCCAGGATACTTAAATACTGCCCTACAGCCCTTTGTATTGTTTCAGGGATAAGGAGAGCCAAAGGACTCAAAAAAAGCTGCTTCAAACACTCCTCAGAAAAGGAGATTCCCTATTATATGTTATCCCCTTCCTCTCTTAATGCAGGTTACAATAGAAGACTGAAGAAATAGTGAGGAATAGATCCCTAACAACAGTTTGTTTGCCTGCTTCAACAGAATTACAAAATAAGGCGTAAGTTTCAGAAGGAAGCCAGTTGCATTAATAGTGTAATAAGTCAGTTTCCTAAGCTGTTTATGGAATTATAAGCATGTTAAGAATGTGAAACAGTTCTTCCTGTACAATTCTCCCTCAAGTTATTTCATATCCAACACTTGTTAGAGTGTGCCTTTTCTTTTAAAAGTATTTCTTATACCAGGTACACCATATCTTGCATTCCCATTGATATCTCTTATTTAATTACAAGGAATTTAGTGTTTAATCCCCTTCTATTCCTCTTCTCATGGCAAACATTATTGCTAAGATGACTGCGTTGCTCCCCTCTCTCTCTTTTATTCCCTCTTCCTTTATTTTGAAGATTGTGAAAGTGGCATTTCTCTGTTTCTACTGGAAAGTGTCAAATCACGTCGTATGTGTCATTAGAATCTGTATTTATAGGCTGCATCAAGATTTCTTAAACAAAACAATAGCCTTGCTGAGGTAACAATCAGAACAAATACCTGCAAAGGATGATAAAGAATTTCACAAGTAAAAGTGACAGAGCCTGCTGCTGCTCTTCTAGTCCATCTGACATTTTCTGGACACACTGTAGCAGCTGGAGCCTGAGGACCTGAAGAATGTTATCAGGAAGCAGTGATATTCCTGGAGGAACATCATCCACCCTAAAGAGAAAAACCACACACAAAATTGTTAATCGTGCAAATGACACGTTACCAATCAATTTCAATGTGATCATGTAGTGTTCCAATAAACCTCTATAAGAAAGATTACTGAACTGAAGAAAGATGGCTCACAAACATTTTCTAATAAACCACAAGGAAATGTCTGGTGACAATATGCCAGCTTGAGCTTCCTTTTCCCCAGCAATGAACTGCACTGAAAAAAAGTGTTAAAAATTCATTAAGTGGATTCCTAAATGTTCCTCCATGCGACGATCTGCCTTAATTGCCACAGAGAAATTGCATGATCTTCAGCAGGTAAACGGGTGGCCTGGGAAATCCCTAAATAAGGAAAGGGATGGCCACTATGGAATGAAACATGAAAACTAAACACAAGGGGAACACTTTCAACTTTCTACTAAAGATTAAGAGTGTCCAAATAAATGAGATGCCAATTATTAAATAGTTACTGAAACCCAGTTGGTATTCATCCATAGTGAACCTCATGTCTGTCTTACATGAATTACAAAAAGCCATACAAAATAAGATTAAATACAAAAAAAAAAAGCTGTTCACAATAAGATTAAACAAAGGAAGACTTGAAAATCAGGGTCTGAACGTGCAGGAGAGGGAGCTCTCAAAAAATCCATCTGACTCTTGGCACACTGATTTTGCATGAAAAACTGACCCATCCTTATCAGTTTCCGGATATGATCAACCCAGCAAATAGTTTTTTTCCTGCTATCTAATTATTTTTAGGAGACCAAAAAAAAAAAAAAAAAAAAAATTTGTTTTGGGGTTAAAGACAAAAACAACTCTACCAAGGCCAAACGTGGCCCTGAAGAACATTAGGTACTCTTGCCTATTGTTTTTGCTAAACTGAAACGTTTTTAGAAATACACCAGTGAGAACCAAAAGAAAAAAATTAAAAAAATTATCACAAATAAAACTAGTAGCTAAACCAATGCTCCAGGAACAGCCATATAGAAACCCATTTCAGCAACAGTATAGAAATATAGATGTGTTAGAAGATTCTCTGGGATAAAGACTGTTTATCCACTGTTGCACATGCTAAAAAGAGTTTGCCTTTGGCATCAGCTGTTCACCCTGACACACTCTCTATGAACTCTACACAGGAAAAGGAAGACACAAGCAAGAGCCTCACAGCTTACAAAAGCCTTCACAATGGCCAAAGCCAGGGCGAAAATTACAACAAACAAAAAACTCAGCTAGCTCAAAAACTCACTAATATGACACTTGCATGCATACATCTGTATAAGAATAAGCATCAAAAAGTGTGGAGAAATGCAACGACTGACACTAAAGACTGTGATACCAATTATTTGAGGGAAATGTGGAACCATACATTGTTTAGCTTCTAAAGTTGAAAAGGAAGCCTATATAGAAGGGAAAAACTGAGACCCAATTTAGTAAAACAACTAGACAGGTATAAGTGACAGCAACCCATGACCTAGAAAACAAGTATTACCTATACATATACAGAGGACCAAATACTGGTTATTCCCTTGCCTCTTCACAGAGTTGTGCAATTCGCTTTTCAGCTCCTGGGATTCAGAATCTCAAAGGCTTCAGAAAGTTTTAACACATATTTTATAGGACCTAAGCTCTAAACTGATAGAGACACTAACCACAAAACTGAGAGCAACTGCTTTTTTCCAATACAACTGCCAAGAAAGAAATTTTAATTGCTGCGATAGCAGCTTCACCCCTGAAGATGCCAGCAGATCCATACCCTCAGGGACTATAAGCATGGCTCCTCATAATCTGATAATTCACCATCTCTGTATTAGGAAGATCATAATTTTTGACAGCTGAAATCATATACACAGAAGTAATTTCCCTAAAAGGGCCAACAAGTCTTTTTCAGTAAGATCATAAAATGCTTTACAAGAGAG
Source organism: Aptenodytes forsteri (assembly GCF_000699145.1). Taxonomy (NCBI): domain Eukaryota; kingdom Metazoa; phylum Chordata; class Aves; order Sphenisciformes; family Spheniscidae; genus Aptenodytes; species Aptenodytes forsteri. Next base: position 1,203,057 of record NW_008794003.1, read on the forward strand.
CAAACAGCATACCCTTCATTCTTCATGTCCCAAAGAATGTTTTCTCTGCAGTAGCTGCCTGCCTGTGCTATTGCACAACCCATGAGAATTTACTGCCTTATGCGAGACTGGCACAAGAAATACTAATCAGGATTACTCAAACTGAATATACTATAGAGTATATAAATAAACATAAATATTTAAGTTAATCAAACTTCTTTTCACCCCAGAGCAAATTATTACCATATCACCACAAAAATCTAAAAGTTAAATTTGTGGACGTGTAGTATCAATGTTTCCTGACAAGATGAGCTCTGTAAACTAAGTATTCCAAAAGGAAGAAAAAAATAAAATCTCAAAAATCACACCTTAACTGACATTCTGATTTGGCTGCTGGTACCCTACCTCAAAAATGTGAGAAAGGCCTTGACACATCTGGGTTCTTTTTATTTATAATTTCCTTGCATTACATTAACATGGTTATGCAGCAATATAAACTGCCATCTCAGGTGTTTGAAAGGAAGTTAAATTAGTCTCTAAATTGTATTCACCTATTACAGCTCAAACTCACACCCTGGGACTTTCAGCCTCTCCTCCGCCACTGGCAAGCACTGTGGAACAAAGTGCTGTAGAAAACCAGGCTTTACTTTTCAACAACCACGAAACCATGTAATCAGCATTCCTATCATGATTCCTGCATCATTTTTATGTGGGTTTGAAGTCAATAAGTTAACAAAAGTATGGTTTCTATGGTACTTTGAATGAGCTTACTTTAAGCTCCTTTGCTCAAGATCATGCAAACCAAAAGCAGAAAAAGAGTATGACAACACTCTGGAGGCCTTTGTTGTTTCTAAAAGCATTAAACCAAATGACAATTTCTCTCCTTCAATAAGGGGAAAAAACGTCCCACCAGCTGGTAAAGGTTTTATCCTTTTCACGGTAAATACATATGAGATGAATAAAAGTTTTTAGGGAAAGAACAGACAGGTGCACTAATCTTCTGTGCTCAATGCACAAAGCCATCAGCATAGCTATTTTCACCTTTTCAGTAAATTCACCTCACCTTTTCAGTAAAATCATTGAAAACACCATTAATGAACCATTTCACCTAAAAATATAGGGTAGATACACAAAGATGGAGGTAGAACTGAAGCTGTGTAAGCCTATAAACTGCATAAGCTCTACTTATACAGTCAAATCATACCACTGGATACACTCATCCTCTATATTTAGAGATTTCCTAATTCTGCACTATGTACCATCTTTTGGATTTCCAAAGCCGATTTCAAGAAATTATATATTTTAATTTATAGAAGAAATACTCTTATCAGTTACATCAGTAAGTGACAGTGCCAAGAGTCCTCCTTTCAGGAAAAAAACTCCCTAATAGTTTCATTACATTTCTTAAGTGTTGTTTTCTTGAATGCTAAAACACACACATATGTTTTACATTGACACAAGACTTCATGCCTGTCTTCCAAAAGGTTAGTTTTGTCCAGCAATCTGTACAAGCTTTCTTCTCCCTACATAGTTTCTCATTATTTCCTGGCATTTGCCCTTCAGTACACAAGATCTTTCAGGCATATAGCTGTAAAGCATACCAAGATTTATATAAGGAGAAAAAAAAAAAGTATTAGTCCACTCAGTTTCTCATTTTAGCTAGCATCACATATTATTTCCAAGACCAAAAGACAGAGTAAGTTATTTAATAAGCAACTCCAGTAAAAAAAGTTGAGTCCACAGGGTCCTATGGCCCCAAGAGAAGCCACTGGAAATCAGCATTTGGTGGTTCCGCACTTACCTACTTGTTCTTTTTTGCAGGCTCAGTAATATCAGTTCCACAATGTAAATGCCTGCAATATGAATCAACAAACCCCAGAAAGATGCCACTTTTCACATGCCTGATTATCTCACAAAGGCAAATAAGGGCAGAAACTGCAATTCTTTGTTAATTCTAATATCTGCTCTCAAATAGTGTAATTTTTAAACCAGTCAAAGCACAGGAATGATCTGCCTTCATCCCTATGTTGTCTTGATACGTTTTCTCTACATCTGTTACACAAATGAGTCTAAATCCACATGGGCCTACTCTTCCAGACTAAATCACTAATCCTGTCATTAACCTCAGAAAAATACACTATTTTTATGCTCACAAAACCATCATTTAGCACAATGAAGATGCTGCTATTGTTCTGCACATTTGTTGTGCACATGCTGCACAAAGCTTCATGTTTGTTTTTTACCTTTTATGTTACTGTAAAAAAATAAACAAACCCAGAAACCATGAACCCACATAAACCAAAAAACACTTAAAGAACCCAAAGTACCAAGAATATTCTTCTCTTCCACTGTTCGAATTTCAATATTAAACAGTATGTTAAAGATAACCTGTGTCAAAGGATAAACTTTTTTCCTTAACTAAACACAGTAAAAGATGTATTTTTGACACTGCAAAGAAAACAGATCTTCTCAAAGAGCACAGAATTAATCTGAAGGTCTTGCTTATTGGTAATTGCACTACATATTTTGCATTCATATAGGCATAAGAAAAATTTTAATACAGAGAGCCGAGAAGCCCCGTTTTTATCCACTGAGATCCAATTGCAGCATTCTTCATTTCCTTGTAACAGTAGAGGCTATCACACTTCAAACAGGATTCTGATCCAAAGCCCATTAAAGAATTTCCATTGATTTCAACAGGGCTTGGACTGCAGCCATCATGCAGGTAGAGCCATTCTTTGCATTCAAACACCAGTAGTGATATCACCTATAATACTGACACCAGTTCTCATGATTTCTGAATCCTATAACATCTCTTTTTTCTTAAAAACTTTAGTTCACGCAAGCATCTCAAAAGCAAGAGAAAACATCCAGTGCCCAAGTTTCTATTCCTCATTTGCAAAGCTAGTCTTGAAAACACAATCCTCAGAACACAGCAGACAAATTCAAAACACTAAATATGGAACTCTGAAATTAGACTTCAATATGACCTCATGATTATATCCGAGAACTTGTGGTCGGCAACATGAGTGAAGTCAGCAATACTCTTGCCCTGAACCAAAGCCTTCATGGATGCAAACAAAGAAATCACTTTAAAGTCTATCATTTGTGCATATTTTAATTTTTAAAAGGTTTTCAGCTAAGATATCAAAATCTTTCATTAAGCATTTAATCTCATCCTTAATCTTAAAGCAATCCCTGAAATAAAATTACAAAACTCTTTACCTATATCTTACTTCTCTTCAGTCACTGCTGATACAGATACCAAGCACTAATACTGACTAATACTATTTCATATGCAACATTTAATGAATACTTACTCAAAAAATGCACAAGGAATAATGATTATATTTCTATGAGCAAGAACAAGTGAATACTCATGCCACCTCCTGATATAATGCAAATACCAGTATTTGCCTAGTTTCATCATTCCCAACCCAACTTGACCTTCAAAAGAATGGGAGTGCCACTCAACAACAACTAAAAAAAAAAAAAAAAAAAAAAAATGTTTTTTTTTTTAAAAAAAAGAAAGATTTTTTTTTTTTTTTTTTTTTTTTTAAAAAAAAAAACATTTTTTTTTTTTTTAAAAAAAAAAAAATTTTTTTTTTTTTTAAAAAAAAAAAAAAAAAAATTTTTTTTTTTTTTTTAAAAAAAAAAAAAAAAATCTTTCTTTTTTTTAAAAAAAAAAAAATTTTTTTTTTTTTAAAAAAAAGAAAGATTTTTTTTTTTTTTTAAAAAAAAAAAAATTTTTTTTTTTTTAAAAAAAAAAACATTTTTTTTTTTTTTAAAAAAAAAAAAATTTTTTTTTTTTTAAAAAAAAGAAAGATTTTTTTTTTTTTTTTAAAAAAAAGAAAGATTTTTTTTTTTTTTAAAAAAAAAAACATTTTTTTTTTTTTTTAAAAAAAAAAAAAATGTTTTTTTTTTTAAAAAAAAAAAAATTTTTTTTTTTTTTAAAAAAAAAAACATTTTTTTTTTTTTTAAAAAAAAAAAAAAAAATGTTTTTTTTTTTAAAAAAAAAAAAAAAATCTTTCTTTTTTTTAAAAAAAAGAAAGATTTTTTTTTTTTTTAAAAAAAAGAAAGATTTTTTTTTTTTTTAAAAAAAAAAAAAAATCTTTCTTTTTTTTAAAAAAAAGAAAGATTTTTTTTTTTTTTAAAAAAAAAAAAAATCTTTCTTTTTTTTAAAAAAAAAAAAATTTTTTTTTTTTTAAAAAAAAGAAAGATTTTTTTTTTTTTTAAAAAAAAGAAAGATTTTTTTTTTTTTTAAAAAAAAGAAAGATTTTTTTTTTTTTTTTAAAAAAAAAAAAATTTTTTTTTTTTTTAAAAAAAAGAAAGATTTTTTTTTTTTTTTTTAAAAAAAAGAAAGATTTTTTTTTTTTTTAAAAAAAAAAAAAAATTTTTTTTTTTTTTAAAAAAAAAAACATTTTTTTTTTTTTTTAAAAAAAAAAACATTTTTTTTTTTTTTTAAAAAAAAGAAAGATTTTTTTTTTTTTTTAAAAAAAAAAAAAATAAAAAATCTGTCTTTTGTTTAAAAGCAGTATTGCCATTGAACAAGACTGGGCTCTCAGCCAGGTCTGTTTCAGATATCAAACAAAGATGAACAGGTCTGTAATTCTACATACCTAGTTGGCAGCTTCTCAAAGTCCACATCCAGAAACTGTTCATAGCTAGAAACAAAACTGTCCAACCAGAGCTTCAGGTAATCTGGATCTTTCTGTAAAAAAAAGAAGAGAACATCAGGCAATATTGCACTCAAGGTCATCCGTCAACAATTCTGTAGTACTAACTTGAATGGAGAGCTTTTCTTTAATGCATTTCAACTGGGAGAAAGGAGGGAATACACAGATTTTTAGAACCAAAAAAAACCCCCACAAAAAAACCCCGTGTCCTTCGAAATTCTCAGCCATGTTGTGCTGATGTGACATTCTTGCTCTATTCATTAGTTCATGTGCTTCCACTGCCTGGTACCAATGCTAACCAAAGCATTTTAGCTTCTCCCCCGACCAACAATCTTTACTTACTCTCCAGAGTAATACATACCAGCTTTACAAAGTTACTAGTATATTCTAGTCTTGATAGCATAGACATTAGTACACAACACTCTTTATGGATTATAAAATTAAATAAGAACTCCAATGACAATCCTAATCACAAAATAATTTGCTTTTTGCTTCATTCATTGATTGATATGGCAGCTAGCAGCAGATTAGAGTCAGATAAATGTTCCAAGAGACAATGCAGAGCCTGTGAGTTGTATACCAGATAGCTATAAACAGACAGGAATTTAAATTTAGGCTTCCTAGTTGTTCTTAGTAGAGCAGACAGACTCTGTTCGTGACCAGCAGTTCCTCAGGGCTGGGTACTGTGCCAGCAGGGAGAACAGATACTAGAACCTGTAGGATTGCCAAACAGACAAGACTTGCAAAAGCAACAGGTAAATTGTATGCCAGAAGCATTTAGCTGATTAGATGTTGGTAACTTAGGGCTAAGATAACACTAGAAAAAAAAGTATTTCTTCTAGCTTCTACTAATCTATCTACTGTAACAACAAGGCTTCTCTTATGCCACATTGTTATAATGTTATCAAGTTCAGGGTCATACCCTGGCAAACCCAAGATAGTCAGATAAGTCATGTCTGAGTTTGGTAGCCCTAAACCTCAAATCATATCCAAGCTTTGTATTTCCAAAAACACCTGTGTTTGTCATTTATCCCAGACCATTATGAGAAAAGCACAACAGAATATTCTAACATAGAAGAAATTCAAGGGACATTAAGAATATGCTCTGAAGAAGCTGCCTTGCAATATAAACTTGCATAGGAAAAAGGTCTGCCCCTGGGGAGCTGAGGAAAGATGCTAAGGAGTTTTCAACTTTTTTTTTTTTTTTCTCATTCTTACAGAAAATTCCACTCCATCCACTTTGGAACTGGATCATTACAGTGTGGGAGTACCACACCTGGGATTATCAAGGAAAACAAGTTCAATTTTAGTGAAAGCACTGTAAAACTCAGCTTCTCTGCAGTATATTAGTTTACTGTCTTTTGATTGAAGATGAAGCGTCATTATCAACGCAACCTAAGAAGCCTGAGGCAGTGGTTGCTGCCATTTTAATGTCTAATGAAACTGAACAACCTCTTATACATTCTTCTGTCACTTTCACTGTTTCCCATCTGAAAGCTGAAAGCAAGTAGCTTGCAGATGGAGGAAAGGAGGATACTTTAATGTGACATGTATACTAGATATCTATAAAACAGATAGGAATTTAAATTTAGGCTTCCTACTTGTTCTTAGTAGAGCAGACAGACTCTGTTCATGACCAGCAGTTCCTCAGGGCTGGGTACTGTGCCAGCAGGGAGAACAGATACTAGACCACCACAAACCACCACAGGAAAATTCTGTCAAAATATGCTCTTTGAGATAGTCTCACTTTAGAAGTCAAGCTGCTTAATTTTCAAAAGCAAGCTGCCAGACCATAGCTAACATTTTCCTCCACAAGGACTGTACAGTCATGTCCATTAATACACATCCATGCAGTCCTACATTCCATGTTATAAATAATTTTCTAATGATTTCTAAATCTACTCCATAATTTATAAAATTTTGTAAAAGTCTAAAACAACTTTTTTGTTCATTCGTCTCTTTCCCCTTTTCTGTATCTCCTCCCTTTTGCTTGTTGCCTTTATATTACCATAGATGTTCTCAAATAACAGATTATTTCCCTGCAGCGTTAAGACCAAGGAGCAATCTGTGAATAACTTAACACACACAGTATTCTCGGGCAATGTCAAAGTAAAAGAAATAGTTATCAAGAAAGACTGACACACAGGGTCCTGTCAGTGCAAAATAGCTACCTACGAAAGAGCCTCCCGGGGGAGAGGAGGGAACAGAATAAAATAAAAATGGAAATCCAGAATCTGAAGTGCTGCAAAACTCTTCTCAGAGCATCTTTCCACACCAAGTACAGGAGTTATAAAGCATGGGAATCCCCTTCTCATTCTAGACTTTACCCTTACCCGTACCCCCAAAGACCCCTCTAACTCAAGCAAGAAGCCTCAGAAGCACCCAGACACAATTTACTTCACTATCACTATTAATTATATATGAAACGTGTTCAGATACTGTGACAACAGGTGCCAGATAAAACCCTCAGCGAGATTCACATCTTGTCTGGTTATTTGCTTCCACTGCCCTTACTGCATTTTTTTTTTTCCCCAATTGTCTTATTTCCCCTTCTTCCACTTCATTCCTAATCTCTCCCTCCTTCATAATCTTTCTTCTCCTCATCTCTGTTTTTATTCCCCTTTCAATGATTTTCTTTTTTTAAGTCATCACTCCCTTTCTTTTTCTATTAAAAATTTGTCAAAAAAGTATTATGTCCTGTAAGTGTAATGTAGCCTTGTCCTCATGTTTAATATGCACTGAACTACCAAACGGTTAAGATATCTTAAACACACACCTATTAATTGTCCTCAAGATGAAATTGCAACATACAGAATGAAGGAAGCTGTTGAGATAAAGAATAAATTTAAGGTTTCCAAGCTACTGGTTTAAGCTAGAGGTTGACAGATTATCTCAGCCAGGTGAATACAGAATACACATTTCTCAGGTTCAGAGATCAAACACCTTGAAACTCAAACCAAAAGATGGGCAAGAAGTAAGACTTGCTAATATCCTAAAAGAATGAGCTAGAAGTAGCAGAAGATGCTGTCTTCAGACACTATGGCTTTTTAAAAATGTTCACATATTTAAAGCTTTAACTTTCTTGTAATTCATAGCCAGTTATTTTAGCCACACGCAAGCTATTTCACAGGATCATAAAGATGAGGAAAACCAGGATACAATTTTAGCAATTACAATATAGCTCAGGCTACAAAGGACAAAGCAATAGCATCCATGGTGAAGTAACCAACACAAACTTCGCCATACGCATGCGTCCATTCCTCTAAAGATAATGCACATGCATGTGCAAAAACTGAACCTATTTCACTTTTTGTCCTGTTGAACAAACTGCTTTGTTTTTTCCTGGCATGAGCAAGTTCTCCTTGAAATATGACGTGAATTACTACATTGATTCTATTCATATTCCAAAATTAAAATCATTTGTTGACACAGCTGAGGCTCATTGCTAATTGTTGACAGTAAACTTTGTAAAAAAACCTAAGTTTTTCTTGGTCATGTACCATGAAGGAAGCTGTGCAAATATCGTCATTATCTGACTTAAAACTGCTTTAACAAAAGGTTATGGATGAGAGAAGGGGAAGGGGAGGACAAAAGACAAATTAGATTAAATGTCTGCTTGCTCCTTTTTAATGATATAGCCTAAATCAGCTTCAAGCTTAAGGTTAAATTAAACCTCCTTATCCTTAAACTATAATGCCTTTGCAAGGCTATCAGTGCAGACTAGCAGTAAGAGAGAACATTGGCAGACAAAATATGCAAGAAAAAGCAATTATGTAGATGACAAGATTAGGCCACGGATGTTGTAAAAGGCCAAAAGTTTTTGCTTACCTGTAGTGCACATACTGCTCAATTCACTTTGCCGCTAGAAGTCCTCCCAATTCTGGCAAAAACCAAGAACTGCAGTACTGTTTGATCATTACCTGCAGCACACTATTTAACCGAACTCCATTCTAACTCAATCCCCTGCCAGCTAATTAATTAAATATTATTCCAAGTTATTAAAATAATCAGCATTCCTATCAAAATACCAGGTAACACTACTGGTATGTGCCAGTAGAAAATACCTTACACAATAGTTGACTCATTCTGAGTCAAATCTAGAGATTTCCATCCAGGCAATAGCACTAACTCAACACCACTTGGGGGGGCGGGGGGGGGAATCATCAAGGCAAAAAAGTAAACAAGATCACTGAGCAACATGAGAAACACTAAGAGAAAAATCTCCATTATAAACCACCTAATAGAAGTATGCCACCTTTCCAGAAACGAACAGAAATGAAGACATATAAACTAGAAGTACATCATTCCAGGAAAAAGTGACCCAGTATTTAACAGTTTTGCTACAAATTAAGACATCTAAGTTATTTCAAAGACGTTAGAAGTTAAAAACAGCTTTCAAACTTTGAATCTGGCCCAGGTTTTCCTTTTTCTTTATTAGCAGCAACCAGCCCAGACCCCATGCACCATTCACCTGTTGGAAGCTGCAAGAAATCTAAATTTTACTGAAGCAGGTTTAAGAAAGGAAACTTACAATGGTAAATGTTACCCATAGCAAAGTACACAAAAATGTCCCTTCCTAAAACATAGCTAAATACATACCTTTTGGAAGACTAGCCTACATGTTTCAAAGGCATCTTATATTTTCCCAAACCAGAAGCGTGATGCTTTAGGAGAAAAACTGTCTTTTTACATTGGCTTAAAATTCTAATTTCGTAATAAAAACAGACAGTAGTATGAGTATCAGCTGCTTCCTGTGCACCATGTACACTGCAATTACTCTACCCAGCATCTTTATTTTGAACTGAACTTTTTTTTTTTTTGAGGTCAGATGCTGCCATTTAATCTGAAGTTTAAATTCAGTGGATTTTAGAATTTATTTCTGTTGAGTTCTCTTCCCACCCACCTTTTCAACCATCCTCTATTTTCTCATCACAGAAGTGGTAAACCACATTAACAGCAGAACACAAATTGACCTCAATGTAACATGAATACATTTGTGTTCTTCAATGCCAGATCAACTTTCCAAGCCAGTACCTGTTGCAATCTGACAAATATCTGTGTAACCATGTAGCAGAAGATAGCATCCCATGGGTATGGCAATACTTCAGATCTGTGTTGCTACTGCAAGCAACAAACCACTGAACTGCAACCCTGGCTCCAACTGATTCACTATAAATTGTTAGCTACTCTGTTGTATCTGCAGTCCTCCTAAGGAAGCAGTGTAACTTAGCCAGACCATAATAAAGCATCTTAAATACTCAGAAGCCTTATTACCAGTAAAAGCAGGGAAACCTATGGAATATACTCCCTTATTCCCCACTTCCATAATTACCCTTTTGTTGTCATTCTGCAGACAAGTAGCTGGAGGCTGTATGTCAGAAAACAGCTCCAAATTGTTTTCCATTGTGCTGGCTGAAGATGCACCATGCTTTTAAAGTATAGCATACAAAGCAGCATATGTTTTGATAATACTCAGCAAGGACAAACTGTGATAAAGCACTTTTAGATTGGTATTCTTTCCCAGCCCCGCCACACACACTATACAGACATGCCCTATGAGATCAGCAAGAAATACGGAAGGTATTTTTTGATTTGTACACCAGCAGTAAAAGCAGAAAGAAGCTGTATGTGGTAATAAAACACCTTTCACCAGTTACAGCTTTCCAATCACTAAAAGATAAGAAAACGTTGATTTTCAAAACCTTGCAGCTTTCTAAGACACAAGCCTAAGCATTTCATTTATTTACCTGAAACTTGCCTAGCTTTTGTGCAAGACAAATTTCTGTATCTTATTTGAATAATAATTTATATATAGAAACTGCATGCCTTAAAACTTCTAGAAGATAATTTCTCCACAGCTTGAAATTCCAAGAAGCTAAAATCCAACTTAAGTTAGCCATTCCTCTTCACAGTGATAAACTGAAACAACGAGAGTTTTAACAAGGCTATCTTAAGGATGTCATTGTAAGGATATGTGCGAATCTAACAACAACAACAAAAAAAGTCCTGTAGTTGATAGCCACAAGTCTGCAGAGCCTAAGCTTAGGCTTCTGAGCTCAACATACTGTAATGAAGGCCTGTGAAACTGCTACAGCAACAATCAATCATTCACCTGCAGTAATGAAAAAAAAGTATTTTAAGCCTATTAAATCAAATGTAGCTCAGAGCACCTGGAAGTGAAAATACTTCCTTGTTCCTTCCCTTCCTTAAAGACTTCTAGCCTTCTTTAAAAAAAAAACAAAACAACAAAAAACCACCAGCAAAACAACACACCACCCTTTAGACCTCCATTTTCATAAGATCCTCTCAGCACAGTAATAGTTGTCATAGCTCTTTACACTTTAAAAAGAAAGACTGCCAGGCCTGAGCAGTATAGTGTTTCTAACAGGTACCTGGAAAAAAAAAACACAAAACAAAACACAAAAACACCCAACAAACAAACAACAAAAAAACCCCACACAAAAAACACACCATAAAACATCCAGAAGAGGGTTGTGAGGGTTTTTTTTTTTCCGCTTTACCAACACAGTTAGTACAATGCTAGAAAGAAAAAAAGTTGCTAAATAAAACCAGCTTACTGGTCTACAGTATGCACAGCAATACTGTGGCTAAACACTGCCAAACAATTAGCAAGTTTCCCATGAAGTCTAACATTTTAACAGTTGCATATATATATATATATATAAAAAAAAAAACTCTAGCAAGGCCTCCTTACGACTTGGCAGAACTCGGAAACAAGCTCTCAATGCTTACACCAACTTTAGCGTTTAACACCACTGAAACAAAGCCAATAGCAGAGAGGAGGTCTAGTCTAATGCTTTTCTGACAGATAGGACATTCTCTAAGGCAATGAAATGAAAAGAAACTATAACCAAAATCTACACTAACTTGGGACAGGCTCTTGTCTTTGATATACTAAGTTACCTAGAAATTACAATAGCTTTCTCTACTCTTTATGAAGACTGATGAAATGAATGACGAAGAAATGTTATAATCCCATCATTTTTTTTTTCAGTAACTAGTTTGCCTATGCAAGAAGGTCAACGAGAGTTTTTTGCACCAGTAATAACATTTTTTAAATTCATAACAAGCCAAGTAGTATTGAATTCTTACAGCTTACTCTAAGTTAAATAAAAACATTTTGCACAAAACTGACACTGAAGTCCTCCCACTGAAAGTCTTTAGACCTGCGCCTGTGGAATACAGGCACATTTACCCGAGGTTTCAAATTGACACTATCTATGTATTTCTAATGTGTTGCTTTTAGATTTAACAGTAACTTCCATTTCTACTAAAGCTTCAAGCAAACAGACACAACTAGAAGGGCAAAGCTCAGTACAGTTTTTATAGCTATGTTCAGGAAGCATTAGTTGCTAAAAACAAAAGCTGGATCCACCCGAGGCTATTTGCAGTGTCACATTCCATGCTCTAAAAGCAAAAATTCCCTGCAGGGCAGTTCAGAGTCCGACTGTCAGACAAGCCCGACTTGTTTGACAAGACAGTTGTTTGAAGTCGTTAAATTTAACATGCAGTCATAAAATAGCCAGCCTGGTCTGACTACTGTATGTAGCAGTCAGTCAACCTTCAAAGTGGATTTCAGCTTAGAAGCACTACCATAAAATCTCACTGGCACTGGTATTATGGTAACTAATCCCCCATCCCCAAGCATTGTATTTAAAATAAGAACAAACCCTTGGTGTTAAGGCTGAATTAGACCTACAAAAAGTAATGTTAGGAAATTAAACATTAAATACTGCCTTTAGATCACTGGTGAGTTTAATAGTCTTAAAACTAACGGAAGTAGTCGGCATAATGCAGAATTGTAGAACATTTCTCAACACTGTTTGAAATAAACTATTCATTGGGGGATTAGAAGGTTTATTTAAGGGAGCTTTTTCCTCTCCATGTTTTCAGACATAAAAGGCAACATTCTGAGCACGAGATCTCCTAGCAGCCTTTATTCTGAAATATGTCAAAGTGCTTATGCTTTTTGTGAACCTTTCAAATCTGTAAAATGCCAAAATAAAACCTGAAAAGCTTTGTTATAGCAGCAATACTACAGCTAGAATTAATAAAAGACTTCATGATAAACCCTTCTAAACTGGCTAAATTGCCTTGATAAATTCAATCAATCAGTTCTAATTATCAAGGGAATCGCCTTTGGGCACAACTTTTCATTTTAATCACAATACTAATTTTTGAATCAGCTGTCGATCCAAAAGAAGAAAGGCTCCTGGCAAGTAATTATAAACCTCATTTTTCAAAATTCAAACAAGCATTCTGTTCCATT
>NW_008794003.1:1216579-1227908 GCF_000699145.1 Aptenodytes forsteri
GGGGGGGGGCGGTTTATAAATGGGAGTTGCAGTGAATCATGGTAGAAACAACTATTTTGGGACAAGTTAAAATACTGTTTAGCATAGAGATTTATACCAAAATAAACCTATAGCCGTCAATCGTGATAAAATTTAGCTCACAAACATAGAAGTCAAAGTTAATATATTTCTTCTCTTTTCAAAACAAGAAAAATAATTATAAGCTTCCACTAATGCCTTAGGTTAAAGAAAAAGACCATTATCTGAGAGCTGTTATTCAATTTCCTTTCTACTTCAGATCCCCAACAAAACTGGAAAAACAAAATGAGTTTTCTTACTAAAATGGAAGTAAAGCCTCTATTTTCCTTTCTCTTGCTCTTTTTGTTGTTGTTGTTTTTGAATGACAATACAATTACAGCCTTGTGGCTTGGAACTGGCATGTGACTGATGCCATCCATGGGATGAATCTAGTTAATGTGTACTCAGATTTTAATGTCTTCACATTTGATAGAAAGTACCACTAGGCAAGTTCCATGTACCAGCTGGCATACAGCATTTCAGCCTTCTAGAGTCCACTGCACAGTACACTTACCAGAAGTTTACCATACCATGACATATTACATTCTATTAACATTCACTCTTCCCGTCAAAGTCGACATAATGACCCAACAGTAGTAAAAGCTGGAAGCTGTATTTTAAGCCTAAGGGAACAAGAAGCATCCTAAATAATTCAAAGGCAACTAAAATAACATGATGTCAAAAGTCAACAGTGTCAAGATAAGCCTAAATTTAATAAAAATTCAAACTATAGCTTAGGAAAGGTTTCGAGTTTAACATTCAGTTGCTCTGAAACTCGAAGTTATGCCATCATTTTACATGAGAAAAGGGCTGAGTTTTAGCAACAACACACAAAGCCGGCTTTTGCCCCATCAAGTTTCTAACTTTCAGTGTGATGCAAGAGACAATAAAAGTTCAACACAGAGACTGAAAGGAAGCAGGATGGTGCTACAACAGTAAAAACATCAGCTTATTATTTCACCATATCAACAGGTAAATATTGTCAAGTCTTTCAGCAGATAAAGAAAAAGGCTGAGAACTTGTGCACAGCTTATCAAAAAGAAGTCTGTATTTGTTTCAAAGTGTCACGTGATTACTTTACACCAAATTTAACTAAAATAAATGTTTATTTCTTTAGCTATGGATTTAACTTTGTTTTTGTCTTCTCAACCTCACCAGGCCTTACATTAACATTGTACTGCAGCTGAACTATACAGTGAAGGTATAAAAACCCCAAATCCACTTTTCAAAAGCACCCTTAAAAAAAAAAAATCAAAGACTCGAAAACTGGGACATAGCAGAATTTGTGTTACTTGTGCAACTGCTGTTTGGCATCCACTGCACTTCTGCTGGTACAGTTTCTAAATAATTAGCCCAGGTAAATAATGAGGTCAGATTTCTGCAAGTAACACCCTTGTTCTCTATACCCTGCTTTATTCCCAAGAACTTTACCCATCCACTATAGTGAATGATGCAGGGTCCTGTGGAGAAAAAACTGTATGCAGTCATACCTGAGCCACTGTACTTGTTGCCATTTTCGAGACTCTTTTTGTATTTTAGGTTATTGTACACAATATTAAAGGACCATCCTTCTCATCACGGTATTTTCTCTCCCAAATTCCAAGTTTACCCTTGAAAGCATGTGAACACCACAGATCTAATCAAAATTGTTATTTAAAAAAAAATAATAATTCAGGAACATCAAATAAAGCCTTTGCCCTCCTTGCTTCTCAGAACATGTTAAACCATTTAACCTACAGTTCCCATGAAGCTTCAGTCATTTATCAAGAAAACTGTTCATTCCAGCTAGTCCTCAGTTCAGCAAAAGCACAGGTGAATGAATACCAAGTTTTATATAATTGAATGCATTAGCCAAACATTTATTGACAGAGTTGGTAAGGCAACTTACAAGCAGCCTGCATCTACCTCAACCACTTTCTACAAAACTTATGAGGATTACGTCACTGGAAACTCTGAGCTGATGCCCCACATACATTGTTGGTTAACATTTCCAATCACCCATCCACAGAAGCCAAGCATTTAGTCTTTTTGCATGATGCTTTTAGAATACGAAGTTTCAATAACTTTTAAAACCTTTTTTTCAGTTCCTAAATTGTCCTTCCACATTCCAAGTGAAAACTGGCAGTAAACTATATGAAGGTATGATATTTTCCTAAAGTTATTACTAATATTAAAAGAATAATCTTGCTATCTTATTAAAGGAGTCAAACTCAAACCACTTCATTTTCACTTTGCTTTTTATAGACGTTTCTGGCATTAATGCTAAATTCTTCTTTCCAGTGCAAGTGCTACCTTTTCAACCTCTGCCTTCGCTTCCTTGTTAGTTTTTTAATATCTTATGGGATACTCCTACAGTTCTTAGGCAGATTCCAGTGAATGATAATTGACAATAAAAAGAGTACCAATTCTGCCTACATTAGTAATTAAAAGCAAACTCACTCACTGTTTTCATTCAGACTTCAGGAATATGTCCTCAAAGATTTGTCTTCATCCCTATCCCCCCCCCAACTTCAGTCTAAAAGCTAGAATTACTAGGATTGGTTATTTAAATAAAAGTGTATTTTCTATGTTAAATTGCTATCTATCAGATAATTAAAGGTTTAGCATCTGCTTTGATTTATGCTCTCTTTGTGCTATGTAAGAGTAGTATTTAACAATGAATTTATTTTGAGGCTTGCTTTGCGTCTCCCTCAAACGTCCTTTAGATGAAGCATTCAAAAGCTTTTAAAGCCTTTGGAATTTAACCTCTTAAATTTCCTCACTGTTTTAAAATATGCTCTGCTTTCAGATACTAGTATAATTAGCCATTCTTACAGTTAAATTTAATTCCTAATTTTACACAGCCATAGTTAGCAGTGTTACTCAATGGTCAAAAATTATTTAATGCCACTTATTCCTATTGCTTACTATAGGTACATGCAATCCTCAATCATAAATCAGACAAACAGATTATCATAAATGCTTTAAATATCAGAGAAAGCATCACCACACACAAATATTTTATCAGCACAGAAACCTAACAGCTAATGTTTAGATTTGCAAATGCACAGAGGAGCCTTAGTGAGATGTCAAACTTAAAACAGCGTTCATGATGAGAATAATCAAATATAGTTTTCATTTCTTGGTGTTTCCTGTTGTATCTCCCATCCTCCTCTACTGCAGCCTCCCATTTACTAGAAGGTAAAATGGAAAAGTTATCTGAACAAATGACTTTTTTAAAAAAACCAAGATGCTTATCTGTACTGTCGAGACGCATGCATGTTTTCGTGGGTTTTTTCCTTCCTATATATATTTCTTTCATCAAGAAAAGCTCAGTAATTAAAGAAGCTTTTCTCTCTTCTATGGCAGCTGTTTAACCTTTCTGAAGCCTGTAAATATTTTAACAGTATCTATTGACAACATTTGGATTCAGGCATTAAGCTACAATGCTGTTCAATGGGCAGCTGGCAAGCCTTTCTCCCATTTCCGTATTACAGCACAAACATACTACATATTTGAGTTGATTCTGCAATATTCTTTTATCAGGACACATGCTATCCCTGGATCTGAACCAGATGACAAAGTTAAAAGTGCCATAACTCAGATACCACACAACAGCCCAGCGTTTGTTAAATTTGCTCTTATATCAACACACAGAACCAGAAGCCTGTGTTTCTAGCCTTGTGATAAATCGTTCCATTTAAGAGACACTCAATTCTTTCATTTCAGTAACAGCTTGATCTGAAATAATTTGTTGTAATGTTCAGAACTGGATGTTTCTCATTAATTTTGTAAAGCGCTAATCCACAAACCCGTGGACATGTAGGAATTTCAGCCTCATGCTGGACACCAGTAAAACCCTGAATCTTACAGCAAAAGCATGGACAAACCTAGACACTTCTTTATCTAAAAGTAGCAGCTACATACATGTATTGACAAATATATTATAGAATCATAAGAAACAAAAATAATTTATCCATAGCTTGCAAAATGTTATGGTTTTCTTACATCTCTGTCTGTTTAGATTTATCTGCTGTCTCGTTTCAACCTGAAGTGTGCATTCTCTGTGGCAGAGTCCCTGTTCTGTGTCTGAACAACCATCAGCACAAGGTCACCCTGGTCCATAATTACGGAAGGTAGCTGCTACTATAAGCTAAGATACTAATGTCTCATATATACACACCAGTTATTTATATGAAAAGTTCTATATTTGTAAATATCAGAATTATGTTAGTTCTTGGACTATGAGACATCTCTTTAAATAGCAGACAGTAAATTCAGAATTGAAGACCAACTGTTCTTGTTTATCTATATTCATTCTTAGTTCAGCATCTCAAAGACAGAACAAAGATATTTTCACCAACACATGGCCACAAGTGACTTGTGACATGCTCTTCTACAAGTTACACTCTCTCAGAATGCAGAGATTTATTTAAAACAATCTGCAGAAGAAAGTATTTTAGACAGCAATTGTTTAATAAATCTTCACTCACTAGTTTTAGCAGAGGCATGAATTTACATGACAGTGACTTACGAAAAACTACTTTTACTGAACGTTTGGTTTGCTCAAGCATTCATCTAGCTGTAAGCTGAATACTTCTTTAATATAACAAAGGCGATATATAGTGATGTGATATGAATCACTTGACAAATCAGCAACTGCACAAGAAGGAAGACAAGTGCAAGCTAAGCCAGGATGAGATCGTATTTGGGATGCAAAGGTCAGTGTTTCACACAGGGCTTACAGTTTAACGTCAAAGATTATATTATTATTGAATTACATGCATCTCACCACAACTAAGCATAATTTTGCTAAAACCACATTTCTTTGAGAAACACAACTACAACATCATCTAGGTGAACAAATTCAGTTCAATCATACTGCTTTATGCAGCCCTACAATAGTCATGTCCAAAAGCTGATCTGACCATAAACTACTTTAGTTTATTTACAAATACTCTCCAGTTTTATATGGGGACAGAGGTTAAAAACCTCTTACAAGCAAAAACTCTCGTTATTTAATATAAACTGATGAACCATCCCTTGTAATTTCATAATATTCCGGAAGGTATACATTTGCTGTCACTTGCTGAACATCACATTAAATGCCCCAATCTTTTGATGCACATGACTGAGGGATTCAATTGAACTATAAAATATTGTCTGGGAGGCAGTGTTTTTACTTTGTAAAACAGTAGTGAAGGGATGCTGACAATATGTCAGGACCCCTTTGTCAGTGACAGCCAGTTAGTAGGTCAGCTTAGCAAGACTGTAACACCACATACTGAGAAAACTGGTATGTTCTCACTCCAAGCCAACTTTTTTGACTATCAAGATCGCCCTCTTTTTATGTTGGTTTTGGCCCAACACAAGGTAGCTGATGCTAACAGAATTCCCCCCAAGGAGCACATCCTTGAAAGGATCCAAAGGCACACAAATTTATTCTCAGAATTCAAGGTCAAATTTATCTCAGTTCTATATAGTATGTTAGGATTAAGACACAGGAACAGGAAATGAATAGAAATTATTTTCTTTCACAGACTCTTCTCACTTACAGCACAGAATACACATTAATTTAAATGACCTGTTTAGTCCTCATAATGCAAATGTAAGTTTAACTCAAGCCAATTAAATGCACATGTTTATATGTTAAAGCTTCAGCTTCTAAGCATTGCAGAATTGCACTGCATTGCAATGCTCTTCACAGCCATGTAATTACAGAAAAGCTAGCACTGCTAGCACACCACAGGTTGCAGCACTTCGCTCATCACAGTGGTCTGCTCCTGACTAACATAGAAATCATGATTTCTCCCAAGACCACTTATTTTCTCATTCAAGCCTTCTTCTGATTCCTGTAAGGACCTCAGATGAGGAAAAAATAACTCAAAGTAACAGGACCTTAGCCACTTTAGGACATTTTTAGGACAATGCATATAGTCACATTTAATGTTTTTTTCTGTCCAACTTTTGATCTAGTACTAGAAAATGCTCTCCTATAAAAAAGTACCACATCTCTTTCTATGCTACAATATTAAACTAGAAGATATTTATAATATACAGATACCCCTCATTATCCCAGAGAGAAAACTACAACATATTTATCTCAATACAATCAGATTTTGTAAAAACAAACGAGAAATACAGCACAACATAAGAAAGCGCATTTAAGATGACAGCTTATATACGTCTGCTGCTCTTAACACAGCAAGGGATGTGATTGTCTCAGCTCTCTGCATTAGTAAAGACCAGAACGTTATGATTAGCTTTACAACTGCTACACAGAGAGTCCCTACTGTATTAATGACACTAAGACTGAATGTTCCCTCTTTGAAATGTCAAGCACAGGCTAGAAGCTGGTTGAAGAACAGACTCACAGCTTTCCCTTCAAACTACAATATCACCTACAAGATAAGGCAGCATTTAAATGAAATCAGGGCTTTACTGAAGACGAGAATGTAAGAAAAAGCTCAGAACCATTGTTGTAATACAATGAAAACTGAAGATTTTCTGCAGTGCATATGGCAGCTAAGTGCCTGCATTTATGCCTTTGAAACCCCTCCTGAAGGCAATTGGGGATTTTTTTTTTTTTTATAGAGAAGAAAAATCTCTTTCTGTATAAAAGGGTATCTGATCACTTTCTGAGTAAAATAAAAAAATATCAGAAATCCTGACATGCTGTATGTCTAAGAGTCTGAAATACCTACCAGAACAACTGAAGGAGGCGAAATACACATAGTTAAAATCTTGCAGATAAGATAAAGGATGAATCTCTTTAATTTGAATCTGCATTAACAGTCACTTCAGCAGATTATAAAACACAAATTAATTTTGTATACTGATACATAATTAACATCTAAGAAAAGGTTAATCAACTAATATTACAATAGTAATATTACTACAGCCATGCTGGTCTAAGGCTACAAGGCAAAACTGGTAGAGATTACCTCCATCACATGAACAAGAAAAGGTCACAGACACACATGAAAGCATATCCTTTTCCCAGACTACTTCAGTTCACCTAATAGAGCTCTTCTCCTGCTGTACACTTACCTGAAAATGCTTTACTGACGTATCTGCTGCATATGCACTTATATAAGAAGTGTTTCACGCTCCCGTGTACGTTATTGAAGGCTTTGAACTGACAATCAATATGCTTGATACTACCATTGCCTACCTAGCCTACTGGAGAAAATTTTTCCCAGTGACTTCTATAGAAAGGACCTGTGTTACCTATTCTACACATAATTCAATTATCTTAAAATGCACACATTCCTACATTTGGATGAGAGGACAGCAGCTTACATCCATATCAATATTCAAGTGAATAACAGCATTGTACATTAACAGAGAATTGAACAGAAAAAAACCCACAAACCATTTGAAACTGAAAATCATCAAAAAAACATGCCAGCAAATTGCATCCTTAACAATGCTTTCTTTGCAGAAAGTTTGACATCATCATTTTAAAAAAAAGAAAAAAACCCAACAACAAAAAACTCAAGGCAGGAACAGCTCAGACTATTAACAATACAATGCTGTGATACCACCCCAGTGACTCAAATCAAAACTTCACTGAATTTAATGAATTTTTAAACTGCTTCCATGCAACATCAGAAGCATCATAAATCATGTGTGGCTACTACTTTCATTGGGTATCTTAAACAGCAGAGTGTAATCTGCAGCTTTGTAGCTACTGCCCTACAGGATAGCTTTTAGGGGAACAGAAGCAGAAAAAAAAATCCAAAACCAAACCCCAACCTTAGATTAGAAATTGCCAGATGAAAAACAACTGAATACCAACTAAAATGAACTTTTGCAGCCACTCAAACGTAATCTCAAAAGAAAGAAAAAAACAAAAAGAAACCACCTCATACCTGGTGTCATCCAAAGACCACTTCTGCAGAGATCCTAGTTACACACTGCTGTCTTCCCAAATCTCCAATTGCTAAACTGCGCAAGAGGCAATGAAAATAGAGAAATGCCCTCCTAATGTTACTTTGCACAAAAGTAATTGTTGCAACTGACACCTGATGCTGCCAGAGATGTCAAGTGATCACAAAGAACAAGAGTCATGACCCAGGATAGATGGTAAGATGGTAACACAGCATTATCCATCACTTTAAAGCCGTGAAAAGCCTTGCTGCTGTAGCACAGGGTGCTATATTTAACATACTATCATGAAGGACCTGACTATCTGAGAAAGGCAAGACAAACAAAGCTACTTATTAGCAACAATCTGAAGCATCACACAAAAAAGGAGCTTGGATTTCACTGTTTCTTTAGCTAACAAGGCTGCAAAAGCTAAAGCTACATATCTGGGATTTGTGGCACAACAATTCCCACCCTACTCAACTGTGACTCTTCAGCAGTTTTTGTAGTTTGGAGAAATTGGCTAGCTTTCCTTCCCAGGATGTCAGCCACAACAAAGTCATGACAGTGCAACATACAGGATATGATACTACACTTCACTGGGCAGTCCCAGGTGTAAAGAGACTTCTTCCTAAACCACTATATCCTGTCAGTGATGACTATTTATTGCTACACCTTCCCATTGTGCTAGATGCTCCGAGGAGAACAAAGTACAGCACGCAGATGTTTTCAACACATGAATGAACAATCTAATTTACATTAAGGCTTCACAACATTTTAAATCCTAAGACCTAGCTTCTTCAGTTGCTCTCAACTTTACCAAACTTAATCTAAGACGAAACACTGTTACGCTGGATGCCTTCCTCAAGCAGAACGAGATATCTTTTTAACCTGAACCAGTTGAGAGAGAGAGAGAAGGAAAAAAGTTTTGTGTCTAGCACTTTTTGAAAAAGTGAAGACTCCTTTTTTGGAGTCACTCTAGTTGCCTTCAAATTTTGAAGACAAGCTATTTTATTTTTAAAAAAATATATTTTCCTACTTAAGAACAAGTCCTTAACAACATATGAATCCACCTAACCGTGCCTTTAATAGATGGGTCTGGAAGAAAAAAGGCCAAAAAAGTCACCAACAGTTCATGGAGGCTGAGTATATGAAAAGATTTTTTTTTTAATAGTCCATCCTCCACCACCTGAGAGCTGAGTAGACTGCGTACACATCATTCCCATAAAGAAACTGAACATCCTCTAAGTGATCTAAAGCACACATTTTAACTAGCACTCCTTTATTTATGCAAACTTCCTGCTAGCATGCGGACAACATGGAGATGGAAAGCATACAATCTGAATGAAAGGTTGAAGCAAAGGGGGAGAAGGTACAAGACAGACAAAAGAATTTTATAAAGAACTAGGGAGGAAGGACACAAAGACTGTCTGGGCAAAGAAATTCAGAGCTTGGCTCATTTCTGCAGCCCTGTGTCTCCCAAAGCTGAGGAAAGCCTGGATTCTTGGAGTCTGTTCCAAGTGTCTTTGTTGTTCTCACATCGATGAACTCACTGGCAAAACATCCATCTCCTCCAGTGCTAGTCCATTTCCTACTGCCATTGGCATTACTACATTAGTTTAAAAGGCAAAGGTCTATGCAAGTATGTTTCAACCCAACAGATCACGCACGCAGGTAGCAGTAAGAAGTCACACCACGCTGTTACGTTTGCACTAGTTTTATTTTTAACTACATATAGGGCATTAGGGTTGCAAACTCACACACACAAAAACTAAGAAAAGCTACAATTAAGACTGCTTTGTGCAACCTTCATCCACTGCTTTGTGCACTTGTGTTGTTAAGATGGTCTGTACTTAAAATCTCACATTCTATGCTCTTGTGACGGGCCTTATCTAGAAATGAACTGGGAAGAACAAGAGAATGTTTGTTCTACCCTTACTGTCCTACTGGTTTGAAAAGTTAAAGAAACTGTGATACATACAAAGCATGAGACTGCAAAGAGAAAAGGCAAAACAAAACCAGAGAATAAGGCCACCAAAAGCTATCCTTGCCACTGCCACTGAGTTCCTATATGACAGTAGGCCAGTCCCTTCCCCTGCCTTTACAGTTATTTTTTGTATGTTCTTTATTTTACAGATATCTATTTAAATAATCTGCAATCCAATTTGTGTACATACTCAGCATGCCTGGCGGCAATTAGGACCTGTGCTTTAAACATATGAATTGCTTTACACTGTAAAATGCAAATGGAGACAGACAGAACAGTATTTTAATAACATTCCTGCCAAGTGAAGGAAATTCATTATTATTAATGGTGTACTTAGATGTTATGGTGATAACCAGCAAAGGAAGACTCAGGAGTAACTTAATAAATCTGCTCTTTGCAAAGGCTTTAGCTAATACAGTTGAAATGAAACTGGAGCTGCACAGAAAAAAGTATAAAGCTAAATACTAGACAGCAGTGAATTAAATGAATACAATATATCTTAATGCCATGGCCCTACAAAACAAAGAATTATGTGAACATATGCATTCACATCGTTAAAAGATATAGCTACAGTAACTGCTTAAGCTGAGCCACGAACACTGTGCAATTCACACCTCACACACAAAAAAGCCCAACCTGAACAGCAAATCAGGAAATGAGGTTGTGAATAGTCTAAGCGCAGTTATATCCTTACAGAAGCTAGACAAGTCTATGCAACTGCTAAGAAAAAAAATGTGTTAAAAGATGTTACAGATACATTTTAAACACCTGACTTCCCAACAAAAGAGGAAAAAGACACACAAACAACTCTCCCCCCCCAAATATTTACCTTACTGCAGTAAAGCATCCAAAGCTCATACAGCCTCTCTCGGGATGCCATTCCTTCCCTTCCTCTTTTCGTCGATACCAGCTATTTTTGTTCAAGATCCTACCATGCTCAGTTCCCAGGTGCTCTTTCCGCAGTTTTTGCTTTATTATTACAGTTATATCATAACCCGAGAAGAAGTCAAGGATGAAAATAACAGGGTGTCAGTCTCTCCTTTTCGGGTAAACAACGTAGCACAACACAAGCAACTGCAGACAAGCGTCAGGCATGTCCGTTCTTCGCCACCGCTGCTTCGGTTTTAACCTCTGAAAGCGAAAACATACCCTTCAGGCCTTTGGTGGAGGAAGGAAAAAACAAATCCGTACTTAAAGCCCACAGACGACGGCAAGCCGCATTGCTTTCGTCTCTGACGTTATTATCCCTAAGAGGAGAAATCTGGCTTCTCATTTTCGTGGCGCTTTCTCTTTTTTTTGCTGGGAGTCAGCGGGGGCAGGGAAGCAGCAGGGCTGCTGAGACGGGACGCCGGAGCCCTGAGGGCGCGGGGAGAGGCGGCGGTGGTAACGCGGCTTACCCTCCCGCCGGCGGGGAACGGCCGCCTCCCGCACGCCGGG
>NW_008794003.1:1228962-1239790 GCF_000699145.1 Aptenodytes forsteri
ACAGCCCGAGCGGCAGAGCCGTGCCGCAGCCCACGGCGCGTCACCTGAGGAGCAGCCGGTCCCTGTCAGGCAGCGCGGCCTTCTGCCGCACGAGGAGTCTGCCCGTAAAAGGATCGGCATTCCCGATCCTTGTGGGACAGAGCACCTCAGGAAACCTCTATACTGTTTTACAAGTGATAAAGGTTATCAAGCACATACATGTATTTTACACATGCTCCAGAGAGGCCTGCCTGCATTGCCTGAGGAGCACGGATATATACATACATACAGTCTGCTACCGCTTTAAAGCAGCCCATACCTCGCATGCAGAGCTTGCGTAGGACTAAAAATGCTCCTAAAATAAGTTAGATTTCTAAAGGAGAAATGTGAAAAGACATTCCTCAGCTTACTGGTGTGGCTCTTTCCAAGCATACCAGTAGCTCACGCTGACCCTCCCGAAGCAGAGCACTCCAGCAAAGGACTTTCCTCCTGCTCATTCAATGACGTGATCCTTTTAGCGTGATTCGCAGGGCACTCCCCGGAGCACGGGCTTCCCTCCGTGTCCGTCTGCTCCCTTGGAAAGTGGGGCTGGAAATTAATGTTGTGTCAGGCTCCAAAGTGGGGAGAAGGAGATTTAAGGAGACCTGGGCCTTCTCCCCAGGTTGCTGGGAGAATCACAGCCCTGCAACCTCCAGCTGCAGCCCTGGTCCTTCTGCTGCTGGGTTGTCTCCTCACCTGGGTAAATCTCATACAAATTCACATGATAAAGCATTCATCGCCATTCATTGCACAGTCAATTCCTTTGCAGGGGATTTCCACACCGCTGCAATGGTTTCATGCGAGGTTTGGAAATCCTTTGCAAAGGAATTGACTGTGCAATATCATTATATTGTTTGCTGTATAAAAAATTGCTAGGGATGGATGTGTCACCAAGGGCCCAGAGACAGTCCGAGATCAGTCCCTGCAACATGCCTTTGCATATTTGTCTTGCTTTTAAAAGATCAGTGAAGTTTCTCTGGAGAAATTTAAGGGCTAATCTCTGCTCGGTGTTGTATCATGTGGATCAGCAGTGCGGGAATGGGAGAAGTATCTTTTACTGCAATATCTAAACATAGTTCCTAGCACGGATGGAGGGACACTGACAAAAATGAGTCTGTAAAATTATTTTTAGTCATGTCATACACGTGCTCTGGTACTTGCTGCTAGCCACGATAGTCTCCCGCCTTGAGGTTGCAACATAATTTTTTCCGTTAAGAAAAAAACAAGAGCTGAGAGTCAAGCTTTGTCCCCAGGGCAGGATCTGCTATGCTTAAATCGCCCCAGATCCCTTTCTGTGAACAGCCTCCAGGAACGGAAGAGATTCTGCCTCTTCCCTGAGGGACTTATCTCAGGGCTTGAGTTGCTGCTAGGAGCTCCTCCCTAACAGCCAACCTCCATCACCTTTGAAGTAAATGCAAACAATTGCTATTTGTCCCTCCCACACATATGGGAAAAGGAAGCTTTTTGTAGCATGCTTTTTGAGTTACAAGTTTTTATCGCATCTTCTTACAGCCTTTTCTAGGCTAAACAACAGCCTATTTCCAACTTTTCTTAACAACTTGCTCCCTTCAAAGAAGTCAGGCCCAAGCAAAGCCATGTACAAACCCCAATCCTCCCTTGAGATACTGCTCTGCTTTCTTGCATTACTGACTTCTGCAGGTGACAGGAGCTGCTCCCACATACAGAAGTCCTGCAACAGGCTCCAGTGAAGCAACAAAAAAAACCCATCCTCTGATAGAAATGGGAGACTCCTCCCTTGTTAAGTGCTGCCGCGCACGTAATTAGGACGCTGGCAGACTATAAAGCAGCCATTCTCCACTATGTTGGAGTTGTAGTGATGTAGTTATCCTAGTGGGCCTAGGTGATCACTGCTGCTTGTGTAGGCTGTTCTTGCCTTATATAGGTGCTCTGAAGGGAAAGTAAAGCATTTGTGTTTTGCAACAGGACAGTCTGTTCCAGTGGCATACAGGGTGAGTGGTCTCCTGGTCTGACCTTCTAGAGGTTTTTCTAAGCCAGCTAGCTCACCGTAAAGTTGTTAAGGTGGCTTTTTAGAGGTCTGCATCACTGGGTGTGAGTCAAGTTTAGTCTCTCCCTGTTGGTACAGACAGACATTCAGTATTCACTATAAGTTCTTTTTCACGTGGAAATATGAGCAATAATGAGAGAGGTCAGTGGACAAAGGTGGGCTACAGCTTTGTCATCACAGGTGTCATATAATTCTAGATGAATTTATATTTTAGTGTGCTTACCTTCATAAAGACTCAGCTAAGGATATGGAAGTCGAAGAATGGAGGAAGATGTAAAAAGAAGCATTACTAGCTATGTATGGGTACTTTAAAATATGTTTATGGATTGGTCCAACTGTGAAAGCTAATTGTTATACTTTTCATTACCTTCTCTTCCATAATTATGTATCAATTGTTTCATGGACCTTAAATAGCCAGGTAGGCAGTGTTTGTTTGTAGTTCATTGTCCCTTAGCTTCTGTCTTGTGGTAACTGTCTGTTTACAACAGTGGTTGTTTCTCATACTTTGTTCATTACTTGTGGTTTTGTACTTTATCTCTCTTCGGTAGCTGTATATTAATAATTCAGTTATCTTACCATGGACTGAACTTGTCAGTCAGCAAGTTCAAGTAACAGAATGGGTAGAGAGAAGGGTGTGGATAGGGAGAAGGCATGAATTTGAGGTTAAGGAAAGATTTGACAAAGGAATGGGCTGCATTGGATTGCAGCTTTGAGTCCAGGGACCTCTGAAGTGGCAGGAAAAACCACACACCTCATAGTAATGCTTTTGTTAAGCTATACTTATTTTCTGTAGAAGCAAATGAAAAAGACAAAAATCTGTATCTGACTTTCAGATATTCTCAAACCTGTTGTTTGGCTCTAAGGCTTCTACTAAGATCATGCCCCAGGCCAGCAAAAATCATGCTGAGATAGATCTATGGCAAAGCTTTTATCTGAGGTTTTGCTTGATGTCTTAGGGCTAATGCTTTGTTTACTAACAATGAAGACCTGAAATATGCTTAAAATGCACCCGCCTCTCAACTCTTGCGTTGTCCTTTACAAACAGACCCTTGCACAGAAGCAAGGAGTAATCTTTACATTCTAAGTAAGCAAGTGGCCTTGACAGCTGGGTGTAAAACTCCCACTATCAAAATAACTTTTGCTGTATGTGAATAAATAGGACTTTGTGGATGCTAGTTTCTAGGCATTCAAGCCAGATTAACCTGAGACTGCATTTGGTGTGGCTATTGGAAAGGAGCAAGCTGGCCCTTGCAAGATGCCAAGGCCTCTGAGATGGTCTTTTGCTGCGGGTAGCATAGGATCAGCTTGCCTTGAGTTTCTCTGGTGATGATTGCACAAAATGAGCATGCAATTGTTCTATTAGGTAACCCAGCAAACTTAATTAGTGTTTAATCTTCCTTCTGTCACCATATTCACATTGTACCCCAGGTAGTTCAGGGCTTGTTAGTTGTTTGCAAAATTTGGAAATGGGAAGGATTTGTTTGCCCCTTGACACATAAGCTGGTATCTAGGGATTTTAGTTGCTTTCTTTCAAAGTGCTGGAGACTGGCCACAGCTAAAGCTGGGGGGTGATGGTCTGGCTAATAGTATTAAGTCCCTCTGGTCCCTGGCTGCTCTGCTTTCGTATATTCAGGGTTAAACCATTCACCAGACTTAAATTCAGGAAGAAATTTACCCCAGGGTAGCCTGGCACCATGGTGAGTGTTTTTACCCTTCTCTGTCCTTTCAGCTTGTTTCCACAGGGGGCCTTCAATGTAATGAATCCCCTGCTGTAAAAGGCCCAGGCAGTGACTTGCTCTCTTGTGCTCCTTTTCTGTAGCATAGGCTCCCTTAACGGAGGCCTTAAGTTTGCAGCTGTGCTAGAAGTGTTCTTCTGTCAGGTACATCTTAAAGACTCTTCCAGACTAAATATGTATTTATATGCTTTGGTCTGCCTAGGTTCTTACCAGCTCTAGTAGCCAATGAAGATTCATGGATGGGTGTTCAGGCTTAGAACTGCCAGTCTCCTCTGCTGTCATGTAGGTTAGCTATGCTAGAGCTAGCATGTGTAGACTCATGCTTCATGTGTCTTTATTTTGCAGATGCTCTAAGACACCAGTTGTTACTGCACAGGATTGCAGTGTAGAAGTGTTCTCCTTCCTCCATCAAAACTGTCTTTTCACTCAAAGTAAACCATCCCTTACTGTCCACCATCTTATTGCCAGTGATAAGTGAAGTTACCATACTTGCACTTCAAACAATTCTGCTTTAGTTAAGTTGTTTAATGAATTATGTCATTATGTTGCAGTGCTTAGCAGATCTGGATCTGCAGCATGGCTCCTGAAAGCAATCAGTGTGTCAGGAAAAAACAACATGGCAGCAGCCAAGGTTTAAGGATGTGTAGGTGTTGGTACGGGGATCTAGCTGAACTTAATTCTCTCTCAGCTGACAGGGTAAGGTTGTCCCAAGAATGCCTGCTATAGCAACTTGGGGACTGTGAGCACTCTGTCAGTTTTGGCAGGTTAACTCCTCTTGGTTTGGGGAAGGGTGCAAATGAAGGAAAGTAACTAAAGGGAAATGGGCTTAGGAAAGCTCCAACTGCTGCTAGAGGTGGGATTCTTGAAAAGTGTTAGCACTGTAGCCTCCCAGAAGTTAGATGTTGGTTGCAGCACAGTGCCTGCTTCTGAGTGGGATGTGAAACCAAGGCTGTGCCCTTCCCTGTTACCTTGTGAATCCTCCAGGGACTCTGCTAGCCTAATTCCTGACACAGAAAGGGCATAGAGACCTGAATGATGGCTAGTGTTGTAAAACTAGAAAGCAGAGTTTTAAAGATCCCGCAGTGTTGTGTAAACAGTGCGCTGTTACAGTAGGTGTGAGACTTGTGGGGCCCCGCTTGCACACTGAATGGGTTGTAGACTCCTTAACATAAAGTGTCTCTCTTCTGGTTTTTACTCCCAGACCCCAGGGAAAGTTGCTACTTTTCTGTGCTACAGAGCGTCAACATGAGTTCATGTCTACAGTGTGAGGTCCTGGCTAAACAAAAGAGCATAGTGCAGGCCCTAAACTGGAAATAGGAGCAATGCAGTCCTATGCAGAACTTCAGACTTAATGCCAAGTGGCAGCAGGAGCCATTGGGCACCAGGACTGTTTTTTTCATTGTGAAGTGAATAAGCAACTGAAAGAGTTATTTTGATATCTGTAGCATTACAAATTGTCATTGACAGGAATAACTTAATAAAGATGCCAAATACTGTAAATGCTTTGCTCTGTCTTAAGTTATCTAGTGTCACAGCTGCAGGTTTGGTATGCAGTACCTCCATGATGACACTGTGGCTGTAAACTTGCCACTCTAGTCACAGGAGAACTACTTCTGAGAAGGACCATTCAAGATGTAAGGTACACCCTATAATGAATTCAAGGAGAGAGTTGGTCCCATGGGCTCAGTTACAGGTGGATTTTTTGATTTTCATGATCATAAATGAATGTATTTCATTTTTTTCCCTCTAAGGTCTGAAATAATATTTTTCTTCAAAGATGCTATTTTTAAATTGATCTGAGACTGCAGATAATTCAGCTTGGTAATTTAGATACAGGTTTCCTCTGAGCTTGGGTGTTACTCATTACCAGCCCATCTCCACTGACTTCAGGGGAATTTTTCCTACCAGTAAAGCAAGCACAGGCTCTGAAGCCCACTGTAGTCAAGACAGTTTCTGACTCTGCTGGGCTTTAAATCAAAGGCTAAAAGCATTGCAAGAAAAGGGAACCTAACTCATGTAAACTCTGAAACTCCTTGGCCTTAATAAAGTGCCAATGGCACTACTCACTCACGTATAGCTTAGGAAAGTGCTGGTTAGGAAATATCCACTGTTGGTTGGAAGGATTTAACTTTGGCAGTCATGGCACCCCAGTTGGTGAATCGCCTGTACTCGCCAGGCCTCAGGAGGTACTGCTGTCCTCAGAAGTGTGGACAACTTACAATAAACTGTTTCAAGACTGTCTCTGACTCCTGAATATAGCACAGCAAAGATTTGATACAGAAAAATACTTTCTGCTCTTGCATCAGTGCTCAATACAGTTTTTGCAGGTGCTCAAGTGCAGTTGTATAGACACGAGTACTGCTGCTGTGCAAAGACCAACACCTTACTCAGTTAAAAAAAAAAAAAAAAACAACCAAACCCAACAACACTTTAGTATCTACATTTGTGGAATCAAACTTTCTGGACACTCTTGTTCTGAATCTGGAAAGCATGGAGAAATGTTTCCTAAATTTTTTTTCTACCCCCATACTAATTCTCAGTTTCTCTGCTCTCTGCCAGATACTTCCCATCAGTCTCCCAAGTCAACTTCCCTTCACTACATTTGTGGAATCAAACTTTCTGGACACTCTTGTTCTGAATCTGGAAAGCATGGAGAAATGTGTCCTAACTTTAGGGTTTTTTTTCTACCCCCATACTAATTCTCAGTTTCTCTGCTCCTTCTCAGATACTTCCCATCAGTCTCCCAAGTCAACTTCCCTTCAGTCCATCTTGTTCCCACCCTCCTCATCCGTGACTTCTTTCCTGTACAGCTTGAAAGGACACAAGAGTGTCTGCACTAGCTTTCAGCACTTGGACCCAGAACTTGGCTTAGCTAAGTGAAGCCCAGAACTGCATGTCAGTGAAAAAAATATCTGCATTATCCTATGCAGATGGAATGTACCTGGAAACTTGCTGTGATGGTCTATGAAGCTTCTACTGGACAGGGAAACTGTGAATTGTACATAAAGCTTACAACATGGATGAACTTAATTTTTCATGAACGTTGGAGGGACACGGTCCAGCATCAAGGCTATTCCTGGGACAAATCTCAAATCCTTAGCCTTGTGTGTGAGTATTAAAATCTTTCACATCTTGGCAACCTCTCCCCTCTTAGTAAAACTCTTCCAGGGAATGAGTCTAGGAGGGAAAAACACAGATCTGTTCTGGGCCGAAGTATTCAGGAAAAAATCTATCATGAGGCAAATATGCCTTCATTTGCAGCTCAAACACATGGTGGTGACTCTACAATGGGATGTGTCAGGTTGCCTCTGTAGTAGTGCAGTTGCCAGCTTTGCCTACCTTGAAAGAAGAGCATTGACTGGGGCATGGGAGATGTGGTTTGGTTCTCAGCTCTGTACTGAACTTCCTTGTGTAGATCATGTATAGCCAGAGTGGTTTTAGAAGATTGGTGACGTTAAGTGCTTTTATATATATAAAATAATAGATAAACATACTAGTAAAATAAAAATTAATATAATAAACTCTCCGCCCCCCGCCCCAGCACTAACCAACCGTTCGTTTGGCTGAGAATCCCAATTGACTTATCTACCTCTTTGGGAGTCTAAACCCCATTAGGTGAACTTGGTAAATGTCCTTTCTACTACCCTTCTTCTACATAGAGGTCTCTGTGGAAGTTGTTACTTGTGCCAGAACTGTCAAAATAGGGTGTAGTGCTCTAATATAGGCAGTAACATACACGGAGGCAATATGGAAAACTTACTGCTGTGATGATACAATAAGAACTAATGGAGTCATTGAAGCCCATCCAGTGCTGGTAGTCGGGATATTTTCCCTTCCTCAGGAAGTACTGATGGCCTACGTAGTTGGGATGTTCACAGATCATCCAGCAGACAGTTTCCACCTTAACAGAGTTGCAGCGGTTGAGGTGGGCACGCAGGTCTGGCTGGTCTGTGGTGGCTTCACAGGAGCAGCCCTCAAAGTATCTGTCCTCAAAGAAAGTGATCTGCAATAAAACAAAAGTAACCCCAGTCACACTGGAAAGTCTTTGAAAGCTGGCTTTGTTTTGACTAGGTTGTACAAAACAATCCAAAGACTGCAAGGGTCCATAGGGACACTTCTACCAGGCCCAAAGACTAGCAAAGCCCTTATGTCCATTTTCTATAGGATGCACAGTTACTGCTGTCTTCATTTCTCTAGTACAACAAATGACAGGTGGATGTCCCTTTCGGACTCTGGGAAGTGGGGGGCGACTTTTGTCATGATTTCATGCTGGAAATAGCCTGTCAGCAGCTTCCTGACAAGTTTTTTGGGAGCGTTTGGAGAAAGTGAAACCCAAATCGCTCTTTGACTGAAAGCTCCATGGACAACTTGTGTATCACACAATCATTCAACTTTGTGCCCATCTCCTGCACCCAGTCCCAGGCTAGAAATCTTCTGCAGTGTAGAATACAGACAAAGGAAGGAATAATTCTCCTACATCTGAATTGTGCTGAAGCTTTCACCTCTTGTAATGATACAGGAACAAAACAAGACTGTTGTGTCTAACCTGAGTTAATCATTGACCGCTCTAGGTCCTGTTGGGCAGCTATATCTTAGCAGCAGTAAAATCAAGTTAGAGAGACTTAAATTCAGTGGCTTTGGTGATATTTATTACATTTGTTTGGAATAGAGTACTTCAACCTTATTTTCCTGTACATCTTAGAAGTCTAAGAATATATAAACTTTAGGTCTCTTTCAGCAGCTGACAAAGGGAAACTAGCCAGACAGAAAATAAAAACAAAAGGTTTTTATGTGTAAATGTTTTAGCATTTGAAAGCTTCCAAGTACACTATAGGCTTTCTTTAGGAAACTTACCAAAGAGCTAGATAATAAAACAACCACTCGAGGTTTCCTCTCTGCTAATTTGTTGGTAGTTCAACAAACTATGTTTGCAAACATACTTGCCTGCAAGGAGCTATGCATGTGCTAGGCTGTTTGTCAGTGCTCCATTCACTCAGCTGTTCTTACCTTTGCCATTTTTGCCAGGGTTTAGCTGTGAGACCTCAGTGTGCAGGAGGAGTCAGCAGTCCTTTATATAGAATGCACAGTGCTGCATCCACAGGAATAGGATAAAAGAGAATTTTTTGCTCAGTAAAGAGAATGAATGTTTTTTCCCCTCCCTGTCTCCATTGTCATTCTCTAAACAAAATGCAATAGCAGTAGTTTGTGGGGTACCAACTTTATTGTTACTGTCAGTAAGCAGAGGATCAGAGTAAAGGGTAGGTCAAGCAATATTTCTGTTATTTTACTGATGGAACATGTGCAAGTGAAAGTGCTGGAAATGCTGCAGCAGAATTGTTTCATATCACTTTATTTTTAATCTCTCTCTCTTCCTTGATTATACGCTGCAGCAGATGTTTCATATCACTTTATTTTTAATCTCTCTCTCTTCCTTGATTATATGAGACAGGTTTTTTAATGGATTCCCAGTGATGATACTGTAAAACGGTTTTCACACCAACACCATAATATGGATTCCCAGTGATGATACTGTAAAACGGTTTTCACACCATGCTAATAAAAACTCTCCTGATTTTCAAGAGCCTTCAGACTAGGTATTGCTGCCTGTTTCCTTTAACACTAAGAGTATTTGTATGAGAGAGAAAACTATGTAATCAAAAATGTGTGGTAATGGATGTTTACATCCATCCAGGCTTCAGTGCTGAAATTCTATATTAACGTAATTCAGTGTTCATAGATAAAAAGACTAGGAGTTGAAGGATGGATACCACTTGTTTAAGGCAGAGAAGAACCTTTTTAAATCTGCACAGAGAAATGTTTCACTTGAGAGATGTACAGATGTTTGGAGCTCAGGTATGAATCATTGAGGCCAAATGCAACAGCATAGTAATTTCTTCAGCTGAAGAAACTTTAATTGCAGTTGAACTTAAAAAAATGTTGTTTAGGAAGAACACTGTGGTAAGTTTTCAGTCTGATCTGATTAATCCCAAAGATGCTCAGAACTGTGTTCATTCTGGGCCCTTGTTTGATATGGTGTAGTGCAATTCTCAGTCAATTGGTACATGGCAGTGGTCTTTAGAAGTCTGGGCAATAGGCAGCCTCAAAGTCAGAGCTGTTTTGAATTTATTGGAAGGGCAGGCTGAAGCTGATGTACTCTGGAGCTATTTAGGTAAAGTTATTCTGCTGCTGGTCATCTTTGGGTTCTAGCAGGAACATTTTTTCTCAGTTTATGTCTCATTTGAGTAATGGGAGGTAACCTGAGTAAAAGTTTTGTGCTACCAATGCTAGATCAGGCCTTTTAAGTATTTTCCATTCAGTCTAGTAATTACAAGGCCTAAGTACAAACCAATGTTAAAATATCAAGGAAATGTTACCTATTTGAAATTTAAAAAAAATAAATAATCCAAGACTGTTTTTCAAAGGAAAAAGATAAACAGCACAGTTTTGACTTGCTCTTCTGGAGTTTTAAATATTTCTCTCTTCCCCTTTTTTTTTTTTCCAGGGACCATTCCTTTCTCTTCTGCTTGCCTTCCTTTTCTCTCCTTCCACACCCACCTTTGAACTAACCTTCACAAAATCCTATCGTGCAGTGCCACATTTCATATTTCCTGCTCATACTGTAGGGAGCAATAGTGGATCTTTTTGTCTCACTGGCTTCTTGTTCAACCAAAACACTACATGTTTGTGCTTGCTTGCATGTGTCTTTCGCTATGAGTCTTGTATGGCGATTTCATGAAGCTACAAAACTTTAGGGGCAAATCTTTAGCTGGCCTGTTTTTACACAGCTCTAGTTGTGCTTCTGATGGGTGTTGTAAATGGTATCACTCCTGTCAGCCTCTCTCTTGGAGGTGCTTCCTCAGCCAGGAAATTGTAGCCTTTAACACTGAAAGCAGATTGAGGGAAGAGTGTGAATTTAACGCTAGCAGTTGCTTCTGAATACTTCCATGCTTTCTTTGGATCAAAAATAATTTGTTCCTGATGGTTAATGCTAAGCAATTTGTTGTGGTTTAACCCGGCAGGCAGCTAAACACCACACAGCCGTTCGCTC
>NW_008794003.1:1240197-1266264 GCF_000699145.1 Aptenodytes forsteri
AAAATAATAATAATAATAATGATGATAAAAGAATATACAAAATAGGTGATGCACAATGCAATTGCTCACCACTCGCTGACCGATGCCCAGCCAGCTCCCGAGCAGCAGTCGCTGCCCCCTGGCCAACTCCCCCCAGTTTATATACTGAGCATGATGTCACATGGTGTGGAATATCCCTTTGGCCAGTTTGGGTCAGCTGTCCTGGCTGTGCCCCCTCCCAGCTTCTTGTGCACCTCCAGCCTTCTCAGTTGGTAGAGCATGGGAAGCTGAAAAGTCCTTGACTTTTCAGTAGTGCTAGTAAGTAGTGCTAGTAAGCACTACCTAGCAACAACTAAAACATCGGTGTGTTATCAACTTTGTTCTCATACTAAATCCAAAACACAGCACTGTACCAGCTACTAGGAAGAAAATTAACTCTACCCCAGCCGAAACCAGGACACAAATTGAATTCATTTACAGGAACAACTTCTATGTGCAGGCCTGTGCTTGCGTTTCTCCAAGATCTTTGACAGGCTCGGAAGTGTTACACTTTTTTTTGTTCTTTCTGTGATCATGCTTGCTTTGTGGAGCTGGCTTGTCTTTTGGGTCCCATATGGTCCCTCATAGTTTAATACAGTGGGCACTGGGCTTGGTGATGAAGTTTGGAACTTGAGAAACCAGAGTAGGGGCAGTGATATGTGAATTCCTTATTGTAGCTACAAATGTAGAGCAGCCATTATGGGCCAGACCAGCAGTTCAGCTAGTCAAGTACCTTGGCAGCAACCGCGACCATGAGTAGGCACCGAGGGAAGGGTACATATGAAGCAAATACATATGATCATTCAAACTTCAAGACCTCAAGTATTTTTAGCTCAAGATGTTTCCTGAGCAGGAGGATACTTCTTTCTGGTTAATAACCCTCAGTGGATTTGTCTTCTGAGTACTCATCCAGCTTCTCCTTGAATCCTGTAGACTTTTCCCTCCCAGGACCCTATGCCACAGATGGGCCGTGCACTGCAGGAAGGGCTGTGGGTTGATCTTAAACTCTGGAGCCAAAATATCTTGTTAGCCAAATGGTATCCATGATCTGAAGAGTCTGGTTATTTACATCTGTTCCAACTGCCCTCAACTAGTATGCTGTTATGACGGCTGCTTTTACATGGAGATTGACTGCTTTTGCACAGCAGAAAAACTCAAGCCTAGGGAACAGCAGTGAGTATTTGTGTAGAGAAACATACCCTGCATGCCAGCAACTGTAGCGCCTTCTACCAACCATAAAACAAGCTACAGGAACCTGGAAGACTTGTTAGCGAAAACTTGGATGCTCTCTGTGAATTCCCAGTGCTCCTCTCGTCTAGCACTCCTGTTCTTAATGTCCGCTTGAGATTCTCTGAGCATTTGCAAACAAAAGCAAGTAAAACCTCTCAGTGCTCCTTGAAAGCTAGGAATTGCCACCATTCCCATCTCAGGTGGAGAAATCTGGAGAGGTTTGGCCACCCCCAAACTCTAGGATGCAACACAGTCAAGAATCCAGACATCCTAACTATCGCTCTGGTCACTGAATAGTACATTTCTGTTCATTCTTGCCTTTGACCAAAGGAATGTAACCTACACATCATTATGTAGCCATATTTCTCAATTGCACTAATTGAACTAGATATTAATTATATCTAGATAGATAATATATGCTATATAGTATAGCATATATTAATTGCTGTCTGGGGAGCTGGTCTGTTTTTTCATTATTTTATTCTTGCTGAAGGCAAATGAAACGTTTTTGTTCCCTGTTCTAAGCAGGCAAGTAGATACTGTGCTTGAACTGCTGTGTTATTTTGCAAACCTAGGTTAGCACGCTAACCTAAGCATGCTAACACACATATTACTTACACTGTGCGGTTCCTATAAATGCACAATATTAGGCATTTGTGAACAAGAGGAAACATGCTGTTTCACACCTCTGCCTTGAGAGCTGGATTGTTCATGCTCCATTTCTCTCTGGCTGAAGCATGGTGTTCTTACGTACACGAGACATTTACAGCAGCTGAACAGCCTACTTTGTGCAGTAAAGGACAGGCAGGAGGGCAGAGATAGTGTTCCATGTACAAAAGAGAGGATGAGAAGGGCAAAGAATAGTTCTGTTTTTCTCTCCAGTGTTGTCAGGGAAAGGCTGGTGAGGATCACTAACAGGCTATTACGGATGGGTCATGTGAGCGTGAAATAATGGCTAAATGAGGTCTCTGACATTAGCAAGTGGAGATGTGAGTTTTAAGCAGTCTACCTCACTGCTGTAGAATTTGCTTGGTTTTATTCAAGGACTCCATTATCAGAATGTTTACTAGGCAAAACAAAATCAAAGCCTACTATTTAAAGCCCAGATGAAATTATTTAAAATTAAACATGTACTAGATAAGGTTGCGGAGTGTCCTAGTAGTTCTGTGCTCTCTCTGCACTGCTTTGTTTTTCCAGAAGTCTCCAGCACCTTGCTGAAGAGCAGTAGTATATTTGCCTAACTATGCCTGGAAAAAAAATATCTAGACTCCACTGCCTAAATGAGAAGAGGTATGTTAAGATGTGAGATCCCTTAACTGTTGCATTTTATTATGGCTCTCATTCATTATTGCACAGAGTGTCTGCTGGCACAGGATTCAGTGATGATTAGTAGGCATATACATAATTACTTGAATGATAATTAATGCTACAATTTTCCAGCGCAAGATGTTGTCCTGTTTCTAATCTGCACTGGTATGCTTATTTAATTCCTTTTGCATGCAGAATAGCCTGGCAATTGAGGGATTTGGCTCAATCTTCTGCTGCAGCAGATAGTGCAGCTCATAAGTTAGTAGAGGCAGGGTGATTGACACCAGCTAAACATCTAGTTAATGAAGTACAGGTTCACTAAAACATGCTATATAAAGGTGGTGTGATTTTAAGGATCGGGAAAAACTCTTTCTGGAGGAATCAGCTGGGATAAGACTGGAAAGCTTTGCTAGACTGGTGGCAGCATGGAGCAGCTTGTTTGCATGAAGAATTTGATGCCAAATACAGTGTTCACCTTATTCTGAGTTCCTCTGCACGCTTCTGTCCTTTTCCTCCTCAGTCAGTACTTCACTGCGTATAACTATTAATGGGACTTACTTTTCTGTTCCACAGTACATGATAATTTAAATAACTGTTAAAGGTCCAACTGTATATTGTTAACCCTGGTAAGTATGGAGCTGGAATCTATTCCTAGATCAAAACTTGCAAAACTGGGGAAAACTTAGATGAAAGAATCAGACCTTCCTATTAATAGCTATATCCA
The DNA here is from genome assembly GCF_000699145.1 of Aptenodytes forsteri. Taxonomy (NCBI): domain Eukaryota; kingdom Metazoa; phylum Chordata; class Aves; order Sphenisciformes; family Spheniscidae; genus Aptenodytes; species Aptenodytes forsteri. The sequence continues at coordinate 1,243,478 of NW_008794003.1, forward strand.
GTGAAGTAATGACCAAGGAGCTCTACACTTACCAGGGTTAGCAATATGCAGTTGGACCTTCAGCAGTTATTTAAATTATCACATACTGTGGAGCAGCTGGATAATTGTGAATAGTTTTTAAAGTATTCCCCCTCTCCCCCTAAAATGTGAGAGGAATCGGATTTCCCTCTGGACTGCACAACTTTAATTTGTTTGTAGTAGTGAAGGAACATTTGTTTGAACAAGGATTTTGGAATGCATTCACTGTTTATTTAGCATGGGAGCAATAACTCAGTGCACATCAGCCAGCCTCTGCAAAGAGACAATTTTGGCATTTACTGCACCCCATCAGGGGATCTTCTGTATTCCCCAGGTTTCAGTAAATACTGTCGGCCCCTGAAGTTGGGCATTTCATACAAGATCCAAGAGCCACCTAAAACATTGAGGGAGCAGATCTCAGGGAGATGGATGTAGCCTGGGACTGATGGGCAATCATCGGTGAGCTCCAACATTTGGCCTTGGAGCTCCTCTTTTTCACAGAGCTGAATCTTGTGGGAAACAGAATTCCGCAGTGGCAAACACAGCAAAAATGTAGAAAAAACAGAAATTTAACTGATTCTGACATTACTGAACAAGACAGACATACAGAAAAAGTCAACTTTCCCAGTTACTATGTGCATTTCTGAGAAATTGTGCTCTATTCTGGATATGGGATTGCAAAGAGATTCACTCTTTTGGAGCTAATAGAGGTTTAATTCTTACCCACATGGAGGAGCTCAGGAGTGCCAGCAAATGGGTATGATCACATGTGTGGTAGGAAGTAAATGGAGGATGCTTTATGATTTGAAGAAATGGGATTTATAAGGACTCTATATTGTAACAATAGGACAAAAGGTATTCATGTGACTTTGAGATGATCTGTGGAGCTTACTCATGACCAGGCATGAATAATGTGGCTTTTTCAGAATTATGCTACTAAAAGATATTTACCATGTTACTCCATATGCTCCCATTATACACTGGTGCGCAAGCAATTGCCATGTGGCAAACTGCTGAGCTATGTGGAGCATGGGTATGTGGAGTGTTCCTGCTGCTATGGCTTACGCTGTATAGTATATCTTACTAACCAGAGAAGTACTTTAGCAAGTATTAATTCTTTGCCTGATTTTAACCAACACAGTTTTTATGTTAGGAAAGCCGTATCCATTGCAAATCTGATTTAACATGTTCTTGTGTCATTGAATCATAACATAGTATGGTCATGAGCAAGTTGCATACATCAGTCTACAGCAGAACTTTCGGTCAGCTGGCCCTGCTAGCCCTTCCCTGAGCAATGTAAAAACATTCTCTACCTAGAAACAGTCACTCAGCTTTCTTTTAGCATCTCCAAGTTATGAACAGGCCCTGGAAATAGCACTGATATTAAACAGATTATTTCCTTCCTCTCCAGTGAAACTTCGCATTGCCTTACTGAACTTTGCCTGTCTCTGGAGTTACTTGGAGAGGCTGTATAACTATATTCTTAAAGGGTAAACCACAACCAATTTCTTAAACTGTGATACACTGCCAAGCAGAACTCACTTGTAGGATTACATGGCAAGACCTGATGGAGTTGCAGAGACCGAACCACTTCTGGAAGTCAGGATAGTCTCCCCTTTTTAAAAAGTGCTGGTGTCCCAAGTAATTGGGGTTCTTGTAAATCATCTAGCTGCCTTTTTCCACCTGGATGGAATTGTGTTGTTTCACATAGGACCGCAGGTCAAGGTGGTCACTGCTACATTCATAGTGGCCCTGGAAGCTCTTGTCTTCATAAAAAATGATTTGCAATATAGACATTTGTAAAGACTTATAGTCCATCCCAGTGTCTGTGGCAGAGCAGAGTACTGGCATTCTAGGGCTTCCACTTACCTTTCCCATTTTTGGCAGTTTGCTGAGGTGAAAGCTGAGAGCTGTGAGCAAACACTGTGGTTGCTTTTATATACCATAGTCCTAATGCTGCATCTGCAAAAAGTAACACAAAAGGGCCCATTCTAAGCTGTGGGGAGATCTCATGTTTTGTCTTTACTGCAGTTATGGCATTTATTGCATTTACCGTGTGCGACTCATTTTCTGGGTTTTGGGCTGCATTTGCTGATGCTGTGTGCAAGTGAATTATTGTGTAACTGTGGAGTGGACTACACTTTCAGCTGGTATCAACTATTTCATGTGGTGCACCTGACCCAATAGGGGATGTGTGTGTAAGAATGGTTCTTTACAGAACCTCCTTTGCCTGAAAGCTATTGAACTCAGTGGACCTGAGCAGTTTCTGGTGTAGGTCTGTTCCTCTCCTTCCCCACTCTGCGTGGATTACCTCTTGCCTAAGTTTGTCCCATGGTATTTGTTTAATCGTTCCTTTTGTGAGAGCAGATGAACTTTGCTTCCATTTCAATACTTTGTCCTGGAAACAGGAAAAGTCTCCATCTCACGTGGTGGTGTTAGCTTTTGCCTACTAATCCCTTCTATTGTGTATAGATTTTAACACAGACGAGCTAGGAGGAAATAGTGATTAAAAGTTTCAGTCCCTTCCTGGTGTGTGGTTAACTGCTGCATATCTGAAGACTAAAAAGACTGAAATCAAATGGTTCTTATTAACTGTTTATCAGTGTATCTGCGTTACTGGCTAACATTATAAATCAGTTGGTTCAGTTTTTTCCCTTTGAAAGTCTGTTTTAAAAATTCAAAAGGAGCAAGCTGCATTAAACTCAAGTTGCTCTCTATCTGGAACCAGGAAGGATTGTTGTTTAACACTAAATCAGAGTGCTTTAACACTAAAGCACAGCTAGTAGGTTACAGAAAACTGTATTCCTCCCTTTTGGAACTTTTCCTCTGTCATTTTTTTCTTTGGAGCAGGGCTGAAACAAACCTTGACTTGTTCTATTCTGCTAAAATCTTAGACCTAAATCTTAGACTCCTAAAAACCAACTGTTTCATGGAATATGCAAAGTTGGTTATACAAATGTCTTATATCACCAGTAGGTGAGGCTTCAGATCGAAAGAAACTACTGTACTCCAAAAACAGATTTATAATTTTATGTATTTGGGGAAACTCATTCAAGCATGTAAGGGCCTTGTCAACATGATTCGTCAGTTAACTTGGTATGCAGATGAACACCTTTGTAGATCTTATTTATTGAAAAGAGCTCTATTTGCAACTACCTAGTCTTCACCTCCAGTGGAACAAATGTTTGTGGCTGTAAGGAGAGAGAACAGGGGAAGGTTTGGGAGACTTGGAGTGGAGTGCAGCTTTGCTTACAAGGTCTCAGGCCAAAGAAAAGGGCTTTCAGTACTGTGGCAAGAAAGGAAAGAGAAAGACGAGGGTGTCTTCTGGGGAGACGGATAGGAGGAATATGAAACCTCCCCCTTCACATCCTTCCATCACAAACCACTTCACTGATGTTGTTTTTAACTGTATCCTTATTAAATTACAGGGGCTAATGTGCACTCACCATTTCCAAACAGGTTAGATACCCTCCTGTCCTCTTTAGTACATTCAGCCCTATTCTTCTGAGCTTTCTGGGTTACCTCAGACCACCTGCCTTCATCCTGTTGGATTTCCTTGACATGATGTTTGTTTGACTGTTGTACTTGACTTGATGTATTGTTGCTATTACTGTAAGTACACTGCTCAGGGCTTGATTTTTGTCTGCAGGCTGGATGGGTTGCTGACCTGTACTCAATGGAACTGGCAACAGGCAGTGTGAGCATGCACAAAATACTCAATACAAAAAGTTATTGCAAAGTTGTCACAGTGCTTTAATGTCACATCTGACTCTATTTCAAAGCGTAATCCCTTGTGTATAGAATCATAGAATCATTTAGGTTGGAAATGACCCTTAAGATTGAGTCCAACTGTATGGCAAACTGGTGGGTAGATCTTCAGGATGATGAACAAGGTAGGGAAACAGTTATTGCTGCATGGATTGCGCACAAGTTCTTTGAACAATGGATGTTAATGCAAGTCCCCGTGAAAGGCCGTGAAGTCTGGCCCCGGATGTCTTTGTCAACCACACCACATACTTGCTTCACATAAAGGGACTATGTGTTTAGCACTGGCAGTGGGAATACCTGTGTGCAAGTACTTGGCAGATCACTTCCACGACAGCACCTGACCTGGTGACAGTCTGTGCAGAATTTGGCAGTTGGTGTTCCCTCTGACTCTGCTTTGCTGCAAACAAAACTCCTTTTTGGAGCCAGTCTGGGCTAGTTCCTATTTTGAGCACCTCTAACCATTCTTAGATATAGAAAATGCAGCAGAGATGCTCGATCTTTCAACCATGACTCCCCTTGTGGAGCCAGTATCCTTTACGTTGTTTTAGAGAGACTGGGTAAAACTGAATTTCTCATTGCTTTGACTCTGGCATTTGCTCTTGCTGCTGGCTGCCTCTTGGAGATATATAGTCCTATGCACTTAATACATTAGATTTCGTCCTGACAAAATCGATTCTTTTCAAAACAGATTGGTTATATATTTGTCCTATAGATAAACTAATCTCTCGCACAAAACGGGTATTTTGCCATTCCAAGATGGATGCTAGGTGTTTCCACCTGATGTTTGACTAGGAAAAAGCTCTTCACCAAAATGAGTGAGAATTTTCAGGAATCGGAGAATCAGTAGTGACATGTCTGAAGTCAGGATTACTGTAGCAGAAATGAGGGGGACATTGGGGCTTGCTTGCATGGGCAGTGCTCTAGTGACTCTGACTCACAAGCTTGTCTGGGGCAATTTAAGAAGTTAGCAGCTCTGGTCCTGCAGGCAGTATGTCTGTGCCTCAGCTGCTGTGCAGCCAAGAGTGTTAGCTGAAACCATCACCGATTTCAGTGTCATAAACTGGGCTGTGAAGTGCAGCACCAAGTTGCCACCATGAGTTTTGCTACTGGAGTCAGTCTTTGGGCTACAATGGGCAGCTCTTAAATTGCCAAAGGGAAAGTGGATGATGCCCTGTTCACTTCCACACTTGCTGTACAACACGATTTCAGGTACTTACAAAGAACAGACTCAGAATGGTCTCTTACCTTTCCCACTGTGGATAGTATTGCAGTGCAGTGGTGGGCACCAACTGTGACAACTATTGCTAAGTGTGCACATATGATCAGATGTCTCTTCTGGGTCCTGTAGAACAAATTTGTGACTCTGCATCCCATCTAAGCTCTGAACTATGTCCATTGCTTTTTGCATAGCTGAGAAAAGATTTTGAAGTTGTCCTGGCTAATTGGTTTGGTCACAGCAAAGCCTTTTTTTTTTTATTCAGGAGACAATATAGCTCAGGAAAGGAGGAAATTTCAGTCAAGGTGGCAGAAGGCTATCATTCACCAATCCCATTGGGCACACACCTACAAGCACCTTTCAGCTCCCTGATTTTGGCTGTCTGAAAATGTGAACATGTGAACGGCAAACTACCCAATCTGCTGGGCTTGATTTTTGTGTGCAGACTACCAGATACCAGCCAGCCAACAGGGGAGGGAGTAGCAAAGGGGCAGGTACTTGCACTCTGAAAATGAAACGCTGTTTTTATGCTTATTAGCATAGCAAGATTTCTGTTGCTTACTCCTCCTAACTCTGCCAGCCTTATCTATAAAAACCAGGAAGTATTAGCCAATGAAAAGTGAAGACCATGGCAGTATTCTAATAGCAAAGACAGTACTGGAATAACACAGCTAATCACCTATTTGTTTAAAGTCTTACTGTTTATTTTATTGCAGGTCAGTGAACAAAAATCAGTCATGAGATGTTAATCTCTCTCTCTAGCTGTTTAATCTTAACCACCCCCTTGCCATTGTTCTCCTACTCACGTGGTCAGCAGCAATATCCCCTCCTCCCCTCTTGTAATGACCTCATTTCAAAGTACAATTTCTCTCTGCTTTGGCTTTTAAGGGGTCAGACTGATGCTGTTTGAGTTGGAATGAAATTTGCTCAGGTCCTGGCACTGGCTGCTGCCTACTGCTCTATTGAATTTGTTTGCAAGAACAGAAGCCTCTGTTTAGAAGCCGATGGATGCCCTGAGCTCCAGGAATGAGCCTGTGCCGAATGTGACAGGGCAGGCCTGTCCCAGCAGTGAACACAGGCCATGGAGGAGAGGTAGGAACTGCTAAATCGGATTGGAGAGTGCGTTCCAGCAACCCTACTTCCTGCAGAGTGAACTAACCAGGCCAAAACAGCTGATGCTGCGTAAATTCATGGCTAAAGAGTTCCTGTGTAAGGGGGGGAGATGTTGCTGTTGATCTTAAGTCCCTTCTAGCCTTCTCATCTGACTCCCTTAGGCCTTGAATTTTGGCTCACATGGCTTGAAAGGAAAGTGGGGGGATGCATGGTATGGCCAAGAAGCCCCATCAATATCAGCACAAAGACTCACCAGTTAATCTGTAATTTTTCAATGTACCAAGCTGTGGTTAGGGCTTTGCCCATGGACAGCTCAGAATTGAAAGGACAGGTGTTTACAGCAACTACATTTTATTTTAGACTGATTTTAACAGGAAATTTGTGATAAGTTATGTAAAAAAAAAAAAAAAAAAAAAAGCTGTGAACCTGGTGAGTTGAAAGCAAGCTTTGAGTCTATGAGGACTTCTAAAAGACCCTTTGAATCCCTGATTAAGTTTAACCATTCCCAGGCTTTCTTGCGTAGTGCTGTCTTTTGGCCTCTCCATAAATAGGCTGAGTGACTGAGAATCAGCAGGCAGGAGAAGAAAAACGGTTTTGCTTCACAAATGTTTATTGGTTTTCTTTAGCAGATATTTTGCATTAGAGTACAGGACCATCTCCAAGGCATGGGTTAATGCAGCTGTACAATATGTGACCACACTTTGAATGGATGTCTATCCCCTGGCTAGAAGTAGCTGGGAATCTTAATTTCTCTAATTTTTATATGTAAAGAGCTCTAATGGAGTCTCTCTACCCTGCAGTTAGTGTTAAATGCACCTCTCGGCAGTGAACACTTCTACTACCCCACTGAGCTCTGAAATTTCTATGGAATTAAGTAGAAAGAGTCCTACAGAAACACCCCATGCTGTGTGCCCAGGCTTCCAGACAGAGGAAGAGAGGGGTGTGGAAGGAGAACCATGTGCACCCAACTCTTATCCCAAGGTAGAGTTAATACAAGGATGAGGGTTGTGACAGCCCATCTAGGAAATGGGGAGTGTTCTTGGGCAGCACAGCATGGACATAACAGAGGCAAACCATTAGAGACCTACAAACAGGGAATGGAAGACAGTTAGGTTTCAGTGCTACACTGGCACTGCAGGGAGAGGCTTTTTCTTTAGCTGAGTCCTTTAAGGAAATAAGGAAGTAGGATGGTTAAAGGGGAGAGCTGAAGAAAATGGGATCATTCCGAGAGGCGCAACCCTCATGTCACATGCAGGGAAGCTCCTTCCCGTCCCACTCTGGATCACGTGTGGGAGTTGCACAGCACTGCGGACAAGGGGAAGTGTGTAATCCCTGCCTCTGAAGCACTGCATCCCCTCTTTGGCTCTGTAAAAGTAGCATGGTGGGTTGAGAAGCAGTAGGGATGCACTGGAAAAATGTAAGCTCCCAACACACTGGCAGGGAAACAGGAGAGAGGTAGCTAAGGGAAGAGGAGGGAATGTCAGTCTTGCATACAAGATATGAGGGGTGGGAAGGAAGGAATGACTGCTAAGATTTAAAAAACAAAAAAAACCCCAATCCAAACCACAAGTCACAAATGCATTACCAAAGCTAAGGTAGAAGACATCAGTTAGCTCACCTACAACTAAGTGAGGTACATGAAGTCTGGGTCTTTGTTATGTCTTTGCTTCCTTTGCATTCCTTGCTTTTGAATCTGTTCCAGGCTTCTCTGGAGAGACTCCTTGTTTTGCTTCTGTAGCTCCCTGCAGGATTCAAATGTTAATAAGCACAAGCACAGCATGCAGGGCTGAATCCATCAGGAGAGATGGGGACTGCATGGTAGATCAGCTTCCCTCCTGCTGTGTGACGTGATGCACATTGAACTCAAGGCTGTGGGGGAGCCCCTTGGTGAAATGCTGCTGCTACAATGAATGTTTTCCTAGCTCTCCTGCTCAGTGGAGTTGCAGCAAACAATAGGCTTTAGCAAATCACGGGCAAATAGAAAGGCAGAGCCTAACTGATGTACATGCTAGGCTAATCTGACATTACTGGGTTCTTTATGGAGTCACGGTTTTGTTCATTTTTTAAAAAATAGTCTTCAACTGTTTTTTAACCTGAAAGTGATAGTCATGAATGTGTTTTGCAGGGATATTAGCCAGAAGAGTGCCTTCCACGTGTATGTTGAGTACTACTGGAGTTGACTTTCCAGCTCATGAGTGACATCTCCTGCCAAGGTATGATACAGTTGCCCTGAAAGTCCAATTTGGCATTGACACTATATTATAAATTAGTGCTACTATGAAACTTCTCCTGCTAAAGAGTGCTGAGCAGGGCAGACAAGAAAGACTTTGTGGGCTCTGGGTGGCTTGAGGTGCCACTCTAGCTGTGACATTCAGTGGTAGTGCTGCAAAAACAGTTTTAGTGGCTTGTATGAATTCTTCAGACCTACTTTGTCAACCTGTTGCTTTCCTCTGATGAGTGAGCCCAGTTGCTTGCTGTGCTTCTTAGCTCTCCTTGCTCAACAAGGGTTGGTCTTTTGATATGCTGCGGTCTTCGGTACTTGATGCCTTGGGAGGGAGAAAGGGCCTCACATCATCTTGGGGTTACAGGGGGCCACCAGGCTGGTTTACAGACCTACTGCATGGGATCAGTTGCAATACATGGTTGGAGGTAAGGGGTTCTAGCTTCAAATTCCCTAATGCTCCTGGAGTTACTCTGTTTTGCTGCACTTGGAGAAGAAGCAGGGAAGGGGGGGTGGCTCCTTCACTGGCCAGTAGCATAACTGACCTTTGCAAAAGTCCTAGTAATAGTCCAAGCTTAAGAACAAACAAGTGATTGTGAGACATGAAGGCTGATCCTATCAGAAATGTGTAATCTTATTGTTTACCTCAACTTGAGGAAAATGCTCCTTTTGCAATTGTCATGAGCTCAGGAGCCTGAGCTAAACACTGTGTCTAGGCTACAATGAGAAAATGCCTGTATCTCCCCCCCTGCAAGAGAATAGGCACAGACCAAGGTTTACACTATCCTTTCCATGTGCAGCTGTTGGAGCTCAGCAGGCTGTAACTTGGTGGCTCTGCTGGGCCAGGTGCTGCTGCCCCATGTCCCCCTGCCCTGGCCTTGTGGGATTTGGGGTGAAATGTGCTCACTTTGCTTCCAGGCACACTCTGCAGCTTCAGGGGCAGTCAGCATGGCAAATGGATGCAGGGAGAGCTTGAAAGGTTGAATCCAGTGGTCCTGGAAGGACAATTCATAGATTAGTATGTCTGCAGAAACTATGTGCCAAGCCAAATGGGCATACTCTTTTGTGGTCAGCTGAAAGTAAGATAACTGCTTCAGAGGTCCCGATGGATAAATGAGCACAGCTTTGCTGGCAGTTTTTGTCCTGGCTGCTTGGCCCACCCAGCTTCTTGAAGTGCCCATCCCTGCTGCCCAGACATTTCAGTTGTCCACACAGTAGCTGAACTGCTGCATTTCATAGCCCTGTATGTACTGGTGCAGCCTGGGGATTGTGGTCTGCCAAAACATCCTGATGGGCAGCCTGCAGCTGCTCAGCTGTTCACATGGCAGCTTCTGAAATGTCTGGACGATGGGGTAGGATACTCTGAGAAGCAGCAGGCAGGTGGGATAGCAACCATTACATCCATCTCAGGCTAGGATGTCCCTTCTCATGAATCAGAAATCTTCTGGATCCTAAATCCCACTAGGGTGTGACTTAGGCTCCTTAAGTATCTATATATATTGGTAAAGCTAGTGCTTGATTTTCAAGGAGATGTAAGCCAAAGCTTCAAAAGTGATGGTGGATAACAGGAATCTCCACCGTTTTACTTTGATTGGAAATGCCGGGGGGGGGGAGAAAAGATAACCAAACCTGAGATCCACAGAAACTGAATTTTGAGATGGGCTGGATTCCAGCTCTTTGAGTCTAGGACTCTTAAGGAGGCATAAGCTGTGCTCCAAGAGTTACTGTTACTGAAAACAGTAGATTTAACCTCTTAAACTAATTAGGGCTTTGCAAAATGAATTATCCTTAGTTTCCAAATTCAGCAAAGCTTTTCCGTTCCTTTCTCATAGAGTGGGAATGATCTTAAGCCCATTAAAATTAAGCAGTGTTGTTGGCTGAAATAGAACTTGGAGATCCTGATAACAATGGCTTATCTTCCTCTTCAGAAAATTTTGTAACTTTGCTACCTCATGACATCAAGGAAGAGTATCCCTGAGTCCACTAGGGACAGGATCTAGGCAAGTGCACAGTAACACGAGATGAACAGAAAGACTGTTTCTGTTCTTTCTTTGTCTCTGCTTGCATAACATCAGAATATAAATCAAAACCAAAAAAACACTACCCAATGGCTTATCTTCCTCTTCAGAAAATTTTGTAACTTTGCTACCTCATGACATCAAGGAAGAGTATCCCTGAGTCCACTAGGGACAGGATCTAGGCAAGTGCACAGTAACACGAGATGAACAGAAAGACTGTTTCTGTTCTTTCTTTGTCTCTGCTTGCATAACATCAGAATATAAATCAAAACCAAAAAAACACTACCCCCCCACCGCCCCCCCCCCCCCCTCCCCCAAAAGCGTGAGTAGCTGGAAAATTTCCAAGAAAACATCACTCCTCTGCAGTCTATGATGGGCACTCAAAATGGAGATTTCTAAAAATATCCTGGGTTTGAAATTCCTAGAGAAAAGGATTCCTGCCCATGAGAAGCATGACAGTAAAAATATGTAGTGTAATGTTCACAGCAAAAGGAGGGAGAGCTGATCCACCCACTTATCCCGGGAGCAGAGGGAAAGATCCCTCCTTCAAACTAACATGTTGTGAAATGCCCCTACATGGCATCTAGTGGCATTTCTAGCTCCTGACATGGGAAAATTCAACTAAGAGAGGTTACAGCCAAGGCTGTTCTGATGCATGTAACTGAGCTGGAGGTAGCTCTAGCCCTTTCTGGACACCGGGTGGCAGTCTGTCATTAATATTACAGCTATGCATGACAGGTAAAAAAAAAAAAAATATAGTGCACCAGAAACACTGTGAATTACATGTGAATCATCTATTATAGTCTGATTACAATTCCACAGCAACTTTTAATGGTTGTTTGGGAAACATCAATAAAGTCTGTGTTACTGAAAATAAAATCTACATATTCCAGCACAAATGCTCTTTCGTTAAATAGCTGGGCCATACAGAATGCTTTCTTGTGACATGAGTCATGAATTAAAAATTATAATACCTCCCCTTTTTTTTAAAGGGCAATTACACTTATATGACTAAAGATATGCTGCTAGAGAAACTTGCTCTGAACACAGGCAAGGCCCTTGTGAAGCAGGCTGTATCTCCTCGGACCTGCATAGCCTCCTTCCCCACTCCACATTAATGGTAATTAGAGCACACTTGTGGAAATGCTCCTCTGTAAAGCACTATGTCAAAGGCCAAGGAGCTGGGTTACTCCTTAGTGTGGTTGTGAGTAGTTGGACTGCCCTTTTCTTGCCTCTCCTTGGTGCAGCGTAAGGTAGAGGAGGAGGTGAATAGTTCAGCTTTTTGCTATGTTCAAAGAGAGAAGGCTGGAGCTAGTTTGCTATTACTAATGGGGCAAAAGCAAAAGGGGCAAATGACTTGAGTTTAAAATGTAACTTTTTTTTTTAAAAGGCACAGATATTATAGGATCCAAATGCATTATGCCTTTATGTAGCAGGAGATTCCTTCCCCTTTATTGCTCATAGCACACCAGTCTAGGCAGTAGGCTGGTGGGAGAAGGGGCCAATAGCTTACCATTGCTATGGCCAAAGCTAGGAGTCACTGGTACCACTGAACTGGTACCTCTTCTTTGGTGATCTCTCTCAGACCTAAAGGGCAGAAGACATCAAAAAGTTTGGGGTAGATTCTGCAAGGTGTGTGATGCCAGCAATGCTGAAAGCCTTTTAGGTATGTTTGGGAATGGGATACCACTTTAAGACTGGGGCTAAGCATAGGTATTAGTATCAGGGCAGGATAGGACTGAAGAGTTTTAACTGGTGAAATCTCTGCAGGGCCAAGATGAGATCTGATCAGTAAAGCTGGAGTAAGTATCCCCTTTTTGTCTACTGAAGGCTTTTTTTTTCTAATCTATCTGGTTGCTTAGTTACATTTGTCTGCTGTATTCAGTTTTGCATGGACCAAATACACAGTTTCTTTTTCTGGTAGCCTGGGGATAATTTTCAGCAGAGGTCCAACAGGGGAACAGCACAACGGAGCCAAACAAGCTGCTTCTGCCCTTTGAAGAACAAAACCATCTCCCTGAAGGTCAGCTACTGAAGACAAAGAGCTTTTAAGTGTCTGTGCTTTCCCTGCACTAGCACTTTGTTTGGTTGGGTTGGCAAAGTCCCACGCCCAGTGTGCAGGCCAGAAAGGAACCATGAAGTCTGTGGTCAGCCAGGCATTTAAGCCAGAAAGAGGCACGCCAATAAAAAGCCTTCATAAACCTCTAAACCCAGGAGCACATCATTCCAATATTCTAGCATGCAATGGGTGACTTTTTAGACTAAAAAGATGGAGCAGGGATTTTAGAAGTAGCCCTTATGCTGCCAAAGGTTTCTGATCCCAGTGGTGGTGTAATGAGGGAAGCATCAAGAGGTCAAACTCTAGAGGTTAAATATAGTAAGCACCTTTCCTCCCCTGCCTAGTCTCAACTTCCCTTGTTTTTTTCATGGTTACATTCAGTCTGCCCCAATTCCTTCTGTGAGGTGATGGGCAGCAAAGGAGGTTGGGCTCATGTGTGAATGGCTTCTGTCTGGCATTTCTCTGTACTTCTTACTTTTCCTTTGTGCTTCTGTCCCCGCAGGCCATGGCATGGAGGGGATGCCTCCTTCCAAGAGCAAGTCTCTCTTAATAGTCAACCCGCATGTCTCGTTACATGTGTCCTCATGTCTCCTTCCCTAGTAGCTGCTGCTCTTTCTTAAATATGTTTGAGTAGAGGTGCCATGTGCTCCTCTGGCTGAAGTTTTGGCTCATGCTTCGCTGCTTACATGGGTTTGAGTTGACTGGCACAGTCAACTCAACACAGTTGAGTTCATGGTCTCAACACAGTTCATGGTCTCCTCCCATATAGGTCACCACTGCAGCCCTTGCTGCCTCAACTCTGCCATTTACGCCTAACACAGCACCCATGTGTGAACTTGCATGAAAGCAGTAAACCCTGCAATTTATGCCCAATATAAACAGAAAGGTATTTGAACTGGGGATGCAGAAGTTGTCCTGATGTCTAAAACTGCTCAGGTCTTGCAAGCTCCCTAAGACCTGCTGGATCATTCCACATGGAGGTTTCACTCCCAAAGAGCGGGGATGTGACTTGTCTGGAAGGTCTTAAACGGTATCAGATTCCTTTGCTTATGTAAATACACTCTCAGAAATCTCAGATGAAGGGAAGCAGGAGGCACACACTCTGCTGCCTGTTGTGAGAGCTGACTAGGCCCAAACAACTCTGGTGTATGGGCTCGCGGCAGGCCATGTTGTCAGAGCACTGTGCCCAAGGAAACACAGCCTCCTTCTCTCTGGAGGCTTTTAGCTGCAAATAATGACCCAGACCGTGCCACAGATTGACTAGGACAGAGATTAATTGACTTGCCCAAAGTCAGATAGTCTAATCTAATCTGCAAGTCAGGGTAATGTTACCTCTTATCTCTGCAATAATTGAATTGTAAAACCTTGTGCAAGTTTTCTGTTACTATTGTATGATTTGGCACAAGGATACTTCCAGACTCTAGAGCATCTTTTCCCTGGAGGTGCACAGGTAACACAGATGACCTTGCAGTCACAGAGTTGCTGGTTTGTTCTGTTTAATCTGTGTGTCCACCTTCCATAGGACTGCAATGCACTGCAAGTAAAAATTGGCTTAGCACTGTTTTCTTTTTCTCCTCTTTTTCACACTGCAATAACGGGAGAATTTAAGGCTGTCTGACAGTTGCCATCTCTGATCCTTTACTGGGATCCAGGAAAGATTCCTAGGATGTAGATACTGAATCTCCTTGAACAGTGTCATGTAATGCCTATGCAAGAGTCAGAGTGCCCTTCTGAGAGTTGGCTTCTGTAAACATAGCACTGATTGTATGAACCTGCCTAAACATGACCCCAGATTAAGACCTGCAGTGTCGGCACACTCTGCTAAGCAGCATATAATAGCTTACAAAAACCCCATGGAAGTATGGAAGGAAGTCTCTGTCTTGCAGGGTTAAAGGTCTCTAGCCAAATTTGACATCTCTGGTTCCTCTGACGAATGCCATATCTCAGACCTACAGCACATTTTCTTAGCTGGAAGATTTATCAGCTTACAGTGGAGTAAGAATGAGTCAAGGAGACCATGAGGATCTGCAGAGGATCCTACAAAAGAGGAGGGCAGAAAAACTGTAGCAAAGAGGTGGGCTGTGCAGGGAGAGTTTTACTTTTTTACACAACTGCTTACAGGGTATACTGCCCACCAAAACAACTTTGTCTCCTCGGTGAGGCCAAGCAGTGCAAGGCAGCACCAGAGGCCAGGAGCTAGCAAAGGTTAGGTATTGTCCCCTGATGATTTCTGATTTGAAACCTGAGTGGACTGGGGAAGAAGACTGGGCACAGACAAAGTACATCTTTGGCAGCCAGATGACAATCCCAGAGGAAAGCACTAACTTCAGATAAAATTCACACTGTCGTGCCTAGCCTGTGGTCTTGAATGCTACCTGAACACTTATATTCTGCTGTACCAAGGAGATACATGAGAGTTTATTGTAGGATGCTGCCAGCTATCATCCACGTATCCCCAAACACTGCTGGTCTAACAGTAGTGATTGCTTTCCATAGAATGAAGTCCCTTCCTTTATTAGTATGGGACAGCTGGAATAAATAGTAAACAGTAGCTATAATAATAGACCCACACACAATATGATCTGCAAGCAATTAAGAAATGTGCTGTACTCTGCAGCTTTGACAGACACACACCCTCAAGACTAGCAGCAGGCATGAAGTACCTCCTGGATAACTACAACTGCACATGGAGGCTTTATGCCTCGTTATGATGCTGAAAGGCCACCCACAAGGCTCTAAGCCATAATGGCAGATGCGAGAAGGGAATAGTTCAACAGTGTTTACTCTGAGTGAGAAGAGAAATAATCCATGTGTGGATCGCATTCCCAGAATGCCAGCCCAATGTACTACATGCTGGACCAGGCCACTACAGGTAAGAGAGATCTTCACTCAGGCCCCTATTAGAGATGCTGAAAAAACAACAAATCACTCACATTTGCAGAGCTCTGCCAGTGTGTTGCTGTGGGCCTCATGCTGTAAATCTCAAAGATCTCTTCAATAGGAATGCTGTTCTGTGAAGACAGGTAAAGAGAGAGGTTCAGCTCTCAGAAGTAGTATTCTTTAAAGTGAATGTATGAAATCCAGCTCATATCCCCTTCCTTTGTTCTCTGAAACAGCTTTCATGTGAACTCCTAGTATTGTTTCATGCTACTAGTACAAATCTATTGAGATCTGGTCCTGAAACTTGCTCACCATTTTGCACTTGGGTGAGTCAAGATAAGTAACCTATATGCATGCATAGGGCCACCTACTGAAACTGCCTATTTTGTTTTCTAAGGCTGAGCAAAACCTAATGGCTACCTGATAAAAATGAGACAGATTTGTGATATTTGCACTGTCTGTATACTGTGCTTTCAATGAACAAAGATATCCAGGGTACAGGGAGTGTTTCTAGAGAGACGCCATAGAGCAAAAGATATTGCTATCTTTCTTGCTCTCTTACCATTAATATTCCAGCATATGAAGATAATATCATAGCTTCTCTCTCAATTCGGTTGGGATACACGTATCGGTTGCGAGCTGCAAAATTCCTGTATGGCGTTTTGAACAAGAATATTATTAGGCTGGTGCTGGGCTCGATTCACTGCTGTTTTTACTCCATTTTCACACTGGTGTAACCCACTGCAACAGCAGGGCCTTAGCTTTGCAATACTCACATTTTCTCTTTTGTCAGTGCAGTCTGAGCATCCAAGTCACTTAGCCACAGCAAAGCAACACTGAAGGCTAAGTTGTAATGGACCTGGAAAGACAGAAGAACTTTATGTGTTTGTTTTACTGTAATTGCTTGACTGAGGGATGACAGAAAGACCAGAGAAATGCAGGGAAATGTTAGCTGGAGCCCAGTATTTCTCAACTACACTGGGTAGCTCACCAGTTGTAAGACACTTGCTGAGGTTTGAGGGGTTTTAAACACACCCAGGAAGACTTCCTCAGCTTAGCTGAAAGACATTTTATTATGCATAGACAGCTTTAGTTTGTGAAGAATTCCCTTTGGTTAGTTGACTTGAACTTTATCAAATGTCCTCTGTGGATGAGCTTTGTCTTGCTTAAAAATCAGCAAAAACTTGAATTGTCTTGGATACATTACACCTGGATGCTATTCACAGCCAATCTCTTTAGATACTCATTTCAGTAATGGGCTTTTATTGATCATTGTAGGAACAGGTTATTCAGCCATCCTTCAGAGTTCTCAGTAGCCCTGCAGTTAAAAAGGATAGGAAGTAAGAAGTCTGGTGGTTACCATGTCATCTAGAAAGGTGGGCTGCCTTTGTCCTCTTGGATCAAATTCATTTTCTCGTAGTCTGATGCCAACATAATCTCCCCTTAAAGCAAGAAAATAACTCCAAATTACAA
The DNA here is from genome assembly GCF_000699145.1 of Aptenodytes forsteri. Classification (NCBI taxonomy): domain Eukaryota; kingdom Metazoa; phylum Chordata; class Aves; order Sphenisciformes; family Spheniscidae; genus Aptenodytes; species Aptenodytes forsteri. Next base: position 1,260,244 of record NW_008794003.1, read on the forward strand.
CTGGTTCTAAGCAATCCAGTGCATAAGAAATGTCATAGATGACTCTAAAGCTAGTGCAAATTTGCTATGATTCAGGGCTAGGGATCTGCTGCAGGATTTCTCACAGACACCTCCTAAGTAGGAAAGCTATTAGTTTTCTGCATCACTGCTAATCTTAGCTTCCCTCAAACCACACCGCTGTCTTCCCCAAAGGCTCCAAAATACAGGAAGAGGTACAAATATGAATCAAGTATTTAAAGTCTGGGGACTACAGAAGGACTTCTTTGTACAGGCAAGAGACTGAAAAAGATGCTTTACTGCTGCTTGTTCTTCTCATTCAGGGGAGGCCTGATTCTGCAATCTTTCCTCAGACTAAGTACTACTGAGCCATGCAAGCAGTCCTAGGGAAGATGGGCACAGGACTTGTATGGAATAGAGGGGACACTGCTTACATCCCCTAGGAGTTGTCTGCTGGGCACTCCTGCATCCAAGAGCATGAGATGCTGCTGCATGAACTAGGAGACTGGTGCTGGCTGCATGGCAAAGGAGGAACTCTGCACCTCCCTGGTCACTCCCACTGACACAGAGCAAGTTCTGGGCTGTGACATCTCTACTGTGACATATGCAGTCAGGTCTCACGCTGCAGACTGCATGTAAAAAAATGAAGAGTATCTCAAAAGAAGTCTGTTCATACTTTCCAGCAAGAGAAGACTAAGGTTTTACAGTTGTCATCCAGCTAGGTCATATAACCCTTTGCAATAAAAACAAGCCCATCTCAAATGCAATGAAGGCAGCTGTGGGCAGTTACTACTTACAGGAGTTTTTGAATCTCTTTCTTCAGATGTTTTCTTTCCATACTCTGGCTGTCACTGTAACATAAGCTCAAGGGGATCTAGGAGAGAGAAAAGTGCATCCTACCAAGTATCTCTGTCAGTGAGCAAATCTGAATCACAGATAAAGAGTATGGGATGCTTGGAGACCCCCTACAAAAATCTGGCCAAAACCATTTCCCAGGTAGGATTGCAATAAAAGTTGAGAAAAATCTAGTCAAGAAAGAGAAGACAACACGCACAGTAATGAAAGTGAGGGTAAGGAGTTTGGTAATGGGAAATGGGCAGAATGAGCCCATTTAAGATGAGCATCAATCTTGAGTGTCAGCTTGCAGGTTGCTTGCATCCCCACCACAGCGATGTATATTCTCTGATATAATGCAATCTATTGACCTGCTACCACTTCTGAGTTTCTTAGCACATGGCTTGGTCTCCCTGCTGTGTGTGTATTAATCAGATCTATGTGGTACAAAGAGGGGATGGACTGGGAAGAGGACAGGCTGGAAGAGATGAGGTAACAGCTGGCCTGACAGGACACAACAATGACAGCAGCCAGCACCTGGCACACCAATTTATTGTAAAATCAAAGTGCATGCTTCACTCCTCTGCTCCATAATACACAAAGTAATGACATACCTAGTAAGCTCTCTGTGTTACTGGATATTGTCCCCCTATTCTCTCTCTCATACATGTACACAAGAAATCATGCACTACCTGTGTCAACTCTTGGAATAGGCCTCAGGATCTGAGTTTGGAGCCTCTCTGACTTCAGGTGTCTATGAGGAGGAATTCCCTCTTGGTGTTGCTGCTGTTCCTTTCTTGCCTCTGCCACTCAGTTTGTGTGCCAGGGAAATTAGGCTATGGCTTCACGCAGGACTGCAGCTTTCTCCTGTTGCTTAGAAACAATGCTGCTGAGCTGAGAGAAATTTAAAAAAAAAAAAAACAACCCCAACAAAACAACACAGAGAATAGGTTAAACCTGCACCTTCAGGTTGGGTTATCAGTTTCAAGATAAACGATCCTTTTACGCTTCTAGGCATTGAGTTTCACTGCTGAGTGGCTAGTTGGAAACATAGAATCATAGAATCATAGAATCATTGAGGTTGGAAAAGGCCTCTAAGATCATCGAGTCCAACCGTCAACCCAACACCACCATGCCCACTAAACCATGTCCCTAAGCACCTCATCTACACGTCTTTTAAATACCTCCAGGGATGGGGACTCAACCACTACCCTGGGCAGCCTGTTCCAATGTTTCACCACTCTTTCAGTAAAGACATTTTTCCTTACATCCAATCTAAACCTCCCCTGCCGCAACTTGAGGCCATTTCCTCTTGTCCTATCACTTGTTACTTCGGAGAAAAGACCAACACCCACCTCGCTACAACCTCCTTTCAGGTAGTTGTAGAGAGCGATGAGGTCTCCCCTCAGCCTCCTTTTCTCCAGGCTAAACAACCCCAGTTCCCTCAGTCGCTCCTCATAAGACTTGTTCTCCAGACCCCTCACCAGCCTCGTTGCCCTTCTCTGGACACGCTCCAGCACCTCAACGTCCTTCTTGTAGTGAGGGGCCCAAAACTGAACACAGTATTCGAGGTGCGGCCTCACCAGTGCCGAGTACAGGTGCACGATCACTTCCCTACTCCTGCTGGCCACACTATTTCTGATACAGGCCAGGATGCCATTGGCCTTCTTGGCCGCCTGGGCACACTGCCGGCTCATGTTCAGCCGGCTGTCGACCAACACCCCCAGGTCCTTCTCTGCTGGGCAGCTTTCCAGCCACTCTTCCCCAAGCCTGTAGCGCTGCATGGGGTTGTTGTGGCCAAAGTGCAGGACCCGGCACTTGGCCTTGTTGAATCTCATACAGTTGGCCTGGGCCCATCGATCCAGCCTGTCCAGGTCCCTCTGCAGAGCCTTCCTACCCTCGAGCAGATCAACACTCCCGCCCAGCTTGGTGTCGTCTGCAAACTTGCTGAGGGTGCACTCAATCCCCTCATCCAGATCATCGATAAAGATATTAAACAAGACCGGCCCCAAAACTGAGCCCTGGGGAACACCGCTCGTGACCAGCCGCCAACTGGATGTAACTCCATTCACCACAACTCTCTGGGCCCGGCCGTCCAGCCAGTTTTTGACCCAGCGCAGAGTCCACCTGTCTAAGCCGTGAGCCGCCATCTTCTCTAGGAGAATGCTGTGGGAGACAGTGTCAAAGGCCTTGCTGAAGTCTTGCTAACAAGAAACAACTTGTTGAAGACTTGCTAACAAGGGAGGCAGAGACTATTCACTGGGTTTTCTGATGGATCTAATTGCTTGTAAAAGAAGCCATCAGCTTCCACTGCTCCAGCATTCCACCGTATGGAATGGTGAAAAACTAGACCTGATACCTCCCAAGAGCCCATCTGGGGTTCCATTTGCAGTGTTTATGGCATATAGCTGGGATCCTGCTACTTGTTCTTTCATCAATGTTATGTTTTTGCTTACAGTATTAGGAGAAATTCTAACAGCCAAGAAATCCCAACACAACTCCCTAAATCCTGCTGTTGTCCTTCCAATGGATGCAGGGCACATCTTGCACAGGATTGCTGATGGTAGCCAATGCATCATGATGACTAACAAGTCAGTAAGAGGCTATTGGATTTTGTAGATTAGGAACGTTTGCAGGCTATAGTTCTGAATCGAATGAGCCATCCTCCTTGTTGGGAATGTACTTCTCATGTTATTAACTGATTACCTAATAAACAATAGGAATGGGTTTATGAGACATGATCATAATGTTGCCTCTCTTTGTGATGGCCTAAGAAAACATAAAAGCAAATGTATCATCATGAGACACAGATGTTTTCCAGAAAAAAGCCTACTTGGTATTTACAGAATTTGTGCTGTGCTTTCTCTTCTGTATTTCATTTCACCGCTCCCTTTCCAAAGCCCACACTTTAGGCATGTGCCTGGGCAGGTACAAGAGGTAAAGGTGGTGGACATGGTTCTGCCACCTACCATGTCTTTGCCATAGCAGTGGAAAGCCAGGTGGGCAGTCACTGAGGGAAGGCTGGAGTTTGGGAATGGCCCCTCCTAGCAGCATTAGATGCTTATGGCCATTCTCATTAATTCTATGGCAAAAGGACCACCAAGCTTAGCACTTCCCCACCTTTCATTCCAGCTGTGGGGCTTGTAGTCAAGTTGGATTTGATTTCTGAGGGTGTCTGCCTGGCAGGCATCATGGCAACCCCATGCTTCCAGTAGAGCTGCTGCTTGTTTGCTCTGCTTTGAGAAATGCAGATCTACTGCCTGCCTTTCCTCCAGTTACACCTACCCAGGGCTTACCTGCTGGTATGGCCAGGCGAGTGTGAAAAGTGACCTTCACAAAGTGAACATAGCCATGCCAGGACTGACTCAAAGTCCTGCTAACCCAACTCCTCTTCTATTATGTGGCAAGAGTGATACCCTGGTGAAGAAAGTGGCTTTCCTGAAATGAGGCTGGTCCCTAGCCCTGAGGTGAACTGACCCCTGCTATTTTCCCCAAAGCAAGAAATGCCTCTGTATCATTGCAAGGCAAGGAAGGGGGTGGCACTGTGTTTGTGCTCTGCCTGGGGAAAAAAAAGAGCAGCCACTAGGGGATGCCTGGGGAAGAGATGGAAGAGCTGCGCCAGTAGGCATCAAGCTTTCTCAGTGTATTTCCCCTGTGTTTTGCAGCTCAGGACCTTCTTGAGCAAAAAGTGTTGTCTTGGCAGTTAATAGCCCTTGCTTGTTTTTTATTTCCACAACCTTGTCCAATTTCTTTTTGAAACCTGAGTAACTGACATCTGCAGTATCACCTGGCAAAGATTTCCACTGTTTAAATAGGGCTGCATAGGAAAGGGTTTCTGGTTTTAAGCTGTCCACTGTTAATTCAATTTGCTAATCAGTGTGCTTAATAAACTTAGTAAAGTAACTTAGTAAACTTAGTAAGAGCAAGTTTAGGCCCCTTGAACTGTGGAATTTGTCATGCACGTATTAGAGAAGGATCCTTAAGTCTTGCCCCCACACCATAGCACATTTAATGCCAGTCACAGGTTCCCCAGAGCAAGAAATAAAGCCACAGGCAGGTCTGCATGTCTGCAGCATTGTTATCTGCTGCGGGGCTGATTTTCGGGGCTGATATGGAGGGTGTTTTGTCAATCTGCTACTTAATTAAGTTGGAAGAAATAAATTTATTTAATAATTCACGATTTAATGCTCATCAGCTAATATATTAACAAGTACCACATAAAATAGTAATAGGAGTAGGATTTAGGACTCTTGCAAAGGGCTACCATTCACATGCCTGTGGTAGCAGGTAGAAGCATTTTTGCCAGCCTTGTTTGTATTGCAAATTCCCTCAGCACCTCCACTGTAAATTGCTGTTCTGCAGACTATTTGGCTGCTTTTTCCTTACATGTCATTTCCTTAAAATATTTAACATCATCACATCTGCACGTGCAATGTCAACTTCTTGTGGACAAATTCAAAGGTGTCTGGAAAGCAATGCATTAACTTGGACTGAAATGTAAATTACTTAAGAAAAAAAAATCCTTTTAATAGACTGTAAAACCTCACCTTCTTGCAGGTGAAAGCTTACAAGCCAGGTGCTGAATTCTGCAGACGAACAAACCCTAAGTTGTGGGTGAGACTTGTCCTTCAGAACAACCCTCGGGCTTTTCTGAGGCGTTTCAGGAGCGTTTTAGCTCTGCCTGCCCGGGGCAAGCTGGCGGCAGCAGCGCCGAGGGCCCGCGTTGGCGCCTCACGAGCACGGCCTCAAAGTTAGGTGTTTCCATCCAGAAGGGCGGCAGGGCCGCGGCAGCCGAGAAGGGGTCCTCTTTCCCCGTGAGGGCGGAGAGCTCCCCCTCAGCGGCGGCGGCCCGGCCCAGCCCGACATGGCGGCGCGGCCTGACACGAGAGCGCGGCTGCCGCGGGCTCTCCGCACGCGCAGGCCCCCCGCGCCCTGAGGGACGGGCGAAGTAACGTCCCCACTCCGCCGCAACCGGCAGCGGGGATGGAAGGTTTGTGCGCTCCTGGTCTTGCCCCTGCTTCCCCCGGCGGAGCAGCGGGCAGAGGGAAACGGCCGCTCCCCTCGCCGCCATCCCGCGAGGCGGGGCGAGGGGCGGGCTGCCCGCCGTCCCGATTGCATTCAAAAGCCTCCCGGCGGGTAGGGCTGCTTCTCCCGGCTTCCTTCCCTCTCTGGCTGCGGCGAGGGGCAGCC
>NW_008794003.1:1266398-1289404 GCF_000699145.1 Aptenodytes forsteri
GCGGGCCGTGGCGGCCGTCGTGCCCGGGAGCAGCTCGGGGCGAGCGAGGTGTGGCGCGGTGCGGTGTGTCTGCGGCCGACCCTGCGGCCTCATTCCTCCCTGCGCGGCACCGGGGGTGAGGCCGCAGGTACGCTTCTCCGGGAGAGTGTAGGTCTTGGCCGGTAAGTACTTGCTGAAAGGAAAACTACAGGCGCTAACCCTGCTCGGTGTCGCTCTCTCTAGCTATGGCATCTCGGGAGGCTTCTGAAACATCCTTCTTCAGCCTGAGTGGTGTAAGGGAGCGGATGCGGGAGAAGAAAAACGGTGCCTTGAGGACTGCGAAGTTGAATGCCTCGCTTGCATCAAAAATCAAAACGAAAATCATTAGTGAGTGTATTTTGCCTTGCAGCGTGTGCAGAGGCTGGCAGCTACATCAGCTTCTAACTGTGCCCTTGGCCATGGCTGTTGTGGTGGTGGGGGCAGTCTCTTACCCAGAGCTTATATCTAACAGCTGCTTCTCTGCCTGTGGGTTTCTAGTGAATTCAGTACCCTGCCAATGAGTGTCAAGTGCCACTTGAGGTGCCCAAAGGTGTCTGAGGTATCTGTGACTGGCAGGTTTAATGCAGAACCTTTGGAGCAGCAGCTGGGGGCATCGCAGGCTGCTTGGCAGCCTTTCGGATGGCATTAGACAGCTGTGTCCGGGTAACCGAGTCCTCAGGATCCAAACAGCAAAAATAAGAGATGTGGAAATTATTTTAGTGTATATGCAATCCCATGCAGAAGCTAGCCCAACTGTGATTTATTTTTATGGGGGAAATGATGCAATGATAGTGCATGAGATAATTTGGACTGCTTTGAAAAAGTTAGATACTTCTGTTACCTTTGAAATTGGGAAACATGGATCTAAATCTGCTGAAGGGCTACTACAGAGGAAAGTAGGGTTTTCTCCCTTTTTTTGGATGGAGGTGAGGACTCAGAGCCATAGGTGACTTGTTTAAAGTCAGAAGCATGTCTTTCTAAACTCAGCACCTGAACCATGCCATCATTCATTAATAACTGAAGCATTAGCTTGCTGACTGAGCACGACCCAGTCAGCTGGGATAGAGAGGGTGTCTGTCTAAAGTGTTGCAGGATATTATGGAAAGTTTTTCCTGCTGTTCTCTGGAGACTTCTATTGCTGGAAGGAATTATACTGCTGACTTTGTGTGGGGGCTATTGAGTTGTAGAGATCTGAACCTACGGGAGGCTATTCTGGGAAGAAGTATGATAAGGGAAGAGGCATGGATGAGACCTTGGATACTGATTCTGTGCGATGCTTCTCTATCACTTACAGACAACTCCTCCACTATTAAAGTCTCCCTTAAGCACAACAATAAAGCACTGGCCCTGGCCCTCAATGCGGAGAAAGCCAATGCACAGCGGCTCACCCAGGAGAAGACCATCTTACAGAAGGAAGTGGAGCAGTGCCACTTCCAGAATGCTGTGCTGCGGCACAAGCTCTCCTTCCTGGTATGGCACTAATATTGTGGCTGGCATGGAGAGGGGCGGTGGGCAAGGTGTGCAGCACTAGCATCTCAACCTTGGTAGGAGTGAGCTGTCACTGATTGTCCATGCTCTCTGCATATGAAAAAATGTCACCATTTGTTTACTTACTCTTTCTTCCAAGCTCTGTTCTCCCCAGAACATGCCTTGCTCTGGCTACCAGCATCCTTGTTGGAATAGATGTTTTGATTTAATGTCTTTATGGTTTCTCTCTTTATTACCTCAACATAGAATAACACCTTGAAAGAACTTGAAAACCTTATTGCTGCAGTTAAGATGGCCCGGCTGTCTGAGGTAAACCATGGGAAACAAGAGCACACTGCTCTGGGAAGGGGGCTGTGTTTGTCTCTCTCTTTTGCTTTGCATTGCCTGCTCACTTCAGTGTTTGATGCTTCAACTGTTTTTCTTCGCTTGCTTGAATTGTGCTGGCTGCATCCTCGTTTTTAGCTTGGTGTTAATGATTTCCAGGGTAACAACTTCTGCAGGAAAGGCTACAGTTTTAAACTGCCTTCCTCTGGGTCATTGGCTGTAGTGGCCAGTAGGCTCTTCTGCTATGACAGGTTGTGACTTCTTTTCAATTTTGTTTTTTAAGTATTGCCATGGCAACTTGGGATAGGGAATAGGACACTTTCCATATGTCCTATCTCATAGGTGGGTGGGAAAATATTCCTGCTTCATAGTCTCAGATTATCTGAACTAGTTTAACTTCATCCTTAAGCCTGTGGAGACAGAATCTGACTCTGCTGCAATTTATTCCACAACTTGTGCAATTTTAAATGGGAGAGGGTTACCGGCAGTATTTGGCATACTTTCCAGGGTGAAACTGAGCTTCTGCTGTTTCTGTGCAGGAGGGTGCACAGGGGATTTAAAGCAAGAGCTTTAAACCACCCTTCTATTTCTCTCTTTGCAGTTCCATACAAGTTCTGCATCCTTGTCCAATGGCCAGAAGAGCAGCATGACTGAAGATAGCTGGGCTGATGATATTGCAGATGGTCAGCTTGTGAGGTGGGCCTTAAAATGTCAGATACCACCAAGCTTGCCCTGAATTTCTATATGCTAAACTTCCTCTTGTGTTTTACGTGTGAGCCCAGTTGTCTGTTTTACATGAGATGTCTTCTCTAAACTACCACTGCTTTATGTTTTCCTTTACTCTGTGTCTTTCTGCTGCTACTCCTTTTCTTATTTGTCCTAATGCCAAGTCTATGCATAGACTGGTCCTTCTCCCTCCTCTGTTTGAACGTGCATTGCTTTTAGGTAGTTTTTCCTTTGTAGCTGTTGAGCACTGCAAGACTTCCTTGAGTGAGTGAATGCCATAGCTGGCTGCTTTGATGTTTGTTATATATAAATGTTTAATAGTCATCTGCTTGTATGATGCAAACTTGGGTTTTGGAAAGAAGGTCAGAGCAGAGCAGGATCTCTTAAAATATATTTGAAGTTCTGCTTCTCCTCTGTCTAGTCTCCCCTTTGAACACAGGGGAGCCCTTGAAGCTGCCCACACACATACCTCCATGGAGCCGCGTTGGTGCTCCACAGCGAGGTGAACTTGTGGTCACAACCTGTGTGCTGAAAGGCCTTACTTTCTTGTTGCTTCAGTGTATTTTTATCCTGCTCCTGTGTCCACAGCAGTGTGGACTTTCCTTGTGAGTTGTGCTTGCACAAAAATGGGAAATCTGTCCTGGCTGGGCAGTGTGTGTTCTTCAGCACCTGAAGCCTTCAGAAATGTATTTCAGCAGCTCTTGATGGAGATGAAAGCTGTAGCTATTCTGCTGGATTCTGGGGCCTGTCAGAGGTATGGAACATGCTCTATTGCTGTTACTCCTTCTCACCAGGGCTGCAGGGATGCCAATGAGGGTGCCCATTTCCAAGCTGTGTGATGCAGGACAGCAAGGTGGCAGCTCCACAGCAGTACAGACATCCTCACTAGATCTTCAGAGACCTGCTTCTAATGAGCCCCCGGAAATTGTGCCTGTTGCCTCCAAAGACACTTTGCCACCACAGCCTGCTGAGAAGCCTCAGTCCCACCAGGAAGAGAATGGGAAGAAGCCAACTGAAGCAATGGAAGCGCAAGAGGCTTTTCTTGACTCTTGCATCTTTGGAGGTAAATTTGCATCTTCTGCTGTTCTTCTGGTATGACTTTGTATGTCTGTGTTCAGAAATGAATGACTGCAGTGCCATACCTCCTGTTAGCTCCTAACCATCACTCCAGCAGCTCCTAATTACTGTTAGGAACTGCATGCTTCAGTGACACTAATATCGCTAGAATTACATATATCCCAGAATGGGATGTCTTGGTGGGGATATTTGGCATGTTTGCAATAGCTCAAGATCACTCATCAGGCTTTCTGAGTAACAGGCACTGAGCTTATGTAAGATTTTCAGAAGTGTCTGAAGGTGCAGTATCTGACTGGATGCACATCTTCTGTTCCTTGTGGAATTGCCATATAAATAATAACTCTCATAAAGATCGTGAGCATTCCTAAATATTAGGGCTGGTTAAGGGATCTTGCTTTGGGCTGCCTTTCTGTTCTGAGGGGAGCCAGCTGAGCAAATTCTGTTACACAGTAAGTTTGGCGAGTTCCTGTAGAGACAAAATCATGCTTTTTCTATGCTCTGGATTTGTGGCAATGTGTGGGGCATGGCTTTTAGTGGTATGGGGAAAGCTGGCATTTGCCTGCTGCATTTCTCAGTCTTAGCAATGAATTTTGTCTTTCCAACAGAGGCCTTGTGCACCACCCAACAAAATCCCAACAATTTGCCAGTGCTTGCCTGTGAAAGTCATCCTCTTTCGTATGAGGGTGATCAGATGGCAAAACATTTCTTCGATCGTCTGTCACAAGGGCATGTTACTCAGAGGAGAAAGCGTTCCACCCTGTTTGCAACAAGCACTCCATCTTCTGGTGTGGATATCTTTCCATGTGTCAGTTCCACTCAGGCAGCTCGGTGGAGTATCACAAAGGACAGCAGCAGCTCCAGTAAGAGTGACCCACAGCCACAGCTGAAATCTCCCAGCTCTCTGGCTTCACCTACTCAAGCCAGTGTTATTCCTGATAGAAAATCTTTGGGTAAAGAGACTTTCTGTGATCAGCCACAGGCTAAAGGAACTGGGTGTGGTGTTGAAACAGACCCCAGCTATAGCCAAGTCCCTGAGTTTGTTCCTGTAAAGGTTAAAAGCAGAGATAATTGTAAAACTGGTGAGAAAACAACTGTTAAAAAAACAAGCACAGGAAAAAAGAAAACAAATGCAATTAAAAACAGTGCAGAAAGTAGTCCTGATCTACCTCAAGGTGAGGAGAGTGCTCAAAATGCAAAGAAGCTTCTTCAGCCAAAAGTTGCAACATGCTCTAGTGAGTCTGAAGTTTCTGAGATGAGGCAGAAGGCTTGCGTGGGGGCTTTTGACAGGAAGAACAGAGGCTGTGATGTGGAGCAACACTCCCGCTCTCCTGATGAAGTCCAAGATCTCAGAAGAACATACGTGGTGACTCCAGCACAGCTGCACAGTCTTGGAAGTGGTGACTTACTGCAACAGGTTAAGAAGGAAGCTGTATTTGAGATCCAAAGTATGGAGAGCTTGTCAAAAAGCCCAGTTCGTACCTTCTCAAGTCATGAAGTTCCCTCAGATGATTCCAGTCTACAAAATTCACTTTTCTTGAGGAAAGAGAACTCAAGTGCCTGTGCTTTGCAAAAGGGCTCAAGTGTGAGCACAAAGAGCATCAGACAGAAAACCAACAGAAAAACTAGAGTAATTAGGCAAAGAGATGACTCTGAGGAGGAGAATCTGCCAAAAAGCGTGAAAATACCAGAGGCCAAAGCTGAGGAACAGTCTAAAGGAAGCCAGACAAGCAGGAAGAAGACTGTCAAGAAAAGCAGTTGTAGTGATCAGAGAAATGAAGTTGATGTTTTTGGGCCATGTATAGATGTTCAAGGAGTAGCTAAGGAGAGCACAGAGGAGTCACTAGGTAATCTTAAATGTAGCAGGAAAACTTATGTTGTCCGTCCTTTGGATCTTGCAGGAAACTTGGGTTGTGTCCAGACAGATTTTGAAGGGGGTGAAATTGTACCTCCCAGGACTATTCCTGGAAGCAAAGCTAGCAAAATCCCCAGAGTTCAGAGGATGGTGGCTGCTCAGAGCAATAAAAGACAGACAGGGGGCCTTCAGGAAAAGGGGCAAGCTAAAGTTGACAACAACATGAATGCCTCAGAAAAAGAGGCCTATCCCAAACCGAAGCCTCAGAGGAAGAGGAACACCTCTAGACCTTCAGAGACTGATTCCCTGGCCAGACAAAGTGATGGTGCCAAGGCGCTCATTGGAAGTTCAGCAGAAATTGCATCCAAGCAAACTGTCCTGATGGGGAAGTTTTCCTGCATTACAGATCTGCTGTCTGAGCCCGATGCCTTCCTGGAAGAGCAGATAGCTGAGATACCGCTTACAAATAATCTTATGGATGTTTCACACAGTCTTGAATCCTCCTCTGTGACCTGTTCTGCAGCTTCGCCTGTCAGCTCCAGGTTTACAGATGTGCCAGTTTCCAAGAGCTTAAGTACTGAGGGCAACAGAATGCCAGAGAAATCCTCTGTTTGGCCAGAAAGCTCCATGATATTTAAAGAAAAGACTGCAGAGGAAATACCTAGGGAAAGAAACCAAGTTGAGTCAAGTTCTCAGACCTCATCTTCACAGGAACCTGGTAAGTGGTAGGCTGGGGAGGGGACCTGTGTTTGGAGATGTGTGCTAAAAATCCATGCAGCAAGTGCTTCTATCTTTCTTCCCCTCCTCTCTTTTTTCAGAGTTAAGGATCAGTGTCCAGTACACCATTTATGCTTCCCCTTGTGCTGGCCAGTCACTTCTATGGCTGCATTTACTTCTATTTTATCAGCATTCCTATAAGAATTTCTGGTCACTTGTTCATATGTGGATATTGGGAAAAGACTAGGAGCATGTGCTGCGAGTCCCATTTTAGCACTCATTATCTACAGGGCATGCCTGTCAGTTTAGAAAATCAATTACTCAAGCAGTTGAAAAGTATAATTTGATGCTGACCCTGCCTACTAGGGTCAGCGTTACTGGGGCACAATATGAAGAAGATAGCAGGTTTTTGGTCCAGAATGGTTAGTGCTCCGAGGATTCAGACTTGATACTCTAGGTGGTATTTTCAATGGAAATTCATCAGGAGCTACCTAAATTCTCTTGGTTGTGTTTTTTTTTTTGTTTGTTTTTTAAAAGGATTTGGAGGGTGTATCCCTTGGCTGGTAATACAAGAGTTAAGCTGAGCATTTTTGGGAGCTTGCTGTTATTGGATACTCTGTAAAGGGAGTTGTTTTGTGGGGGTTTTTCTTTCCTGTAGCTGTTGACAAACAGGCCTGTTATAGCTAGAGTGGGCTGTACTTTGTAGAGAGGGAGGAAGTTTGTTTTCCTGCCCTCCCCTTCCCAGCTGAGTTCACTTTGAAAGCTACAGTAAACACTGGTGGGGTCCTGTGTCTTCCTGGAAGTCTCGTAGGTTGTTTGGGTGCCATAAGCTTGCTTTCTCCTCCAGGCTGTAAGCTCCTGAGCATTAGAACTATCAACTATCATTTTTGTATCATTTTTCTACTACACCAGGGCCCAATGATACTAGCTGTATCATTGGCTACAATACAGTGACCTGTATTTTTCCAGTGGGGAACCTCGTATTAGTGACCTGTATTTTTCCAGTGGGGAACCTATTTGATTCATGAGCTGACTTTTGAGGAGCAGGTCTGGGATTTTTGGACAAAAATGGTCTCCTGAGTTTAGAGGGAACATGATTGGATTCAGCATTGTGCAGCGTTCAGAGAAACCTGGCAACACAGCCCTTCTCTGTTTGGCAGCTGTATTTCTTAGGATATCTGGAAATGATTTGGAAACACTTTGATCAACTCCATGTGTGAATGTTTCCCTTTGCAGAGATCAGGCCACTACAGGACTTGACCAATGCCAGGACTCTGTCTTCCTCCAGCTCGGAAGAAGTGTCGAGGCGCTCATTCAGGCAGAGACGGGAGCCAGCCTGCTATGCAGAGCCAAAACTCAACAGGTTGGGCTTTAAACTATTCCTTCCCATGACTGTTCCCATGCTGCAACCCCTGCTCTGCTCTCATGTGCTCACTCTCCAGGGCTGGACCCTCTGTCACTTTGTTTGTCTTTAAGTTCCTTTTACGCTTCATGTTTCTGTGACCCTCCTCTTCTACCACAGTGTGGTTAAGACAAAATTCTGCATTACACAAATTGCACGTGCAGGCTTCTGGTAACAAGCTACCAAAGATGTTATTTCCCTCACTGAAACGAGCACATCTCTTAGCAGACTGCATCTCTGGTACTCCAGTGCTAATGAGGGATTAGCGTGAGGATAAAATACAGGCTAAATAAAGACAGCTAAGCGAAAGCCCTGATTTCACTTGCTGCCATTCTGCGATATCTAAAGTTTTACACAACACCTGAGTAATACTTCCATTTTAATCAGGTTTTGGTGAAAGAAATGCTAGGTTTTGAGGAGGGTTCTCCCCTGTGAGCAGGCTGTATCTATATTTGCAGATACGAGTACCTAAACAAATAGCTGCATCTTTTCCCTAAGAAACTGTAGATTCAGTACATCCAATGGCTACTGTACAGAACCATTTAACTCCTAAAATGACGACTTTGTTGTGCTACTGGGTAATACTATGTTTTTTTCCCTGAAAAGTGTCAGTTTAAACTTTCTGTGAGGAGTTGGTTATACTGGGTCAGAAGGTACTCTGTAATGGTACAGCTGTTCCTGTACTGGACAAGGAACAAACTGTACCACTCAGTCATCTTATAGTGGAAGCATTTCAATAAAATCAGAAACTTTTTAGAGACTGAAATAATACACATATTCAAGAAATACCTTGATGGTTCAATCTAACCCTTTTGGTTCCGCAGGAAACTGAGGCGGGGCGACCCATTTACAAACATGGAGTTCTTCCACTCCCCTCCCCACAAAACCAAAAAGAAGAAAACTGCCAAAGCCGAGGAAATGACCAAGAAGATCAAAGAGGAAAAAGAATGGCTTCCTGAAGAATGTTCCAGTGCCAAGGCAGGCAAGCTAATAACAATGGGAAGAGACATGGAGTCAGAAATAAAATAGTGGTTGAACAGGCAGCCTCCAAGCTCCTAGGGGCTTGTGCGTCTGCCAGAGTATCTCTAATGTTTTGCATAGCTTATTTTTTATTTTAAAGTATAAATAAAGTATTCTATGTGGACAGTATAAAAGCTTTGTGACATTTATTCCCTGTCCTCCCCTCCTCCACCTTTAAATGCTGGGGTGCTTGTCTGCAAAGTCTTTGTGCACAAGTGCTTGTGGCACCACAGCCAGCTAGCTGGCTCTGCCAGTTCTTTCCTGGCCCTACACAAGCCTGGGGAGAGTACACCTTGGAGGGCTGATCCTCTGGCATTGCAGATACCCACAAGGGCTGCTGAAAGGGTATGAAAGGATTGCAGCAGCCCAGGCTTTGACAGCAAGCAGAAGAGGCATGCTGACATACTGCCTGGTGTTACCTCCTGTAAAAGGTGGCTTCTGTGCAGGTAGAGCAGTCCACTGGGAAGTAACATTTAGGATTGACTACTGAAGCCTTGGACAGCCCTAGAAGTCAGAGCTCTTTGCTGTTCTGGAGGGGAGCCATGTCAGATAACTGATATATCCCCTCTCACTGTATTTGCTGTCAGTGGGGATTTGCATAACTATGGAGTTGAAAACTGAGCCTTCCGCCAGTCCTGAGCATGCAATACCTAGGACACAGACGCACACATCTAACTACATCAGTGTCAGCACTAAAGGTAAGCTAGGCTATACTTTAATCGAAGACAACTTTTGCTGGGGTCTGCTGATGGGAGTGTTGGTGCAAAGGGCTATTACTGGTGGTGGGAGCTACAAGGGCCCTGCCCAAGAGCTCTGTGAAACAGCTGGTACACTGTGAAGCAGACAATCGTGTTTCAGGAAATCCTGTGCTCTTTTCCACTACAGACTGAGTGCCCACTGGCCTCTAGCACTTGCATCTTTGGGTCTACTGGTGTCTAACTTTGAAGGTTATTGATATTAAATGTTTGAGGGAGCGGTGGGGAAAAGAAGTGATTGTATTAGTAGTAAAGGGGAAGGGAATGTGCCTCCTTGGAAGCAGGAAAAATGTTTCCTCTTTCTCTATGGCAGAGCAGGGACAGGGACACTCTGTTCTTGTGACCACACTTACTGCTTCTCCCAACAGAGAGATAAGTGTTCCTTTCTCTCCTCAGCACTTCAGCAACATCCATCAGTTCATGAGGATAGATTGGGTCTTGCTGTACTCTGCAGAGTCCTCCAGAAGATGGAAACTTTGTTAGCACAGAGTGAAAAGTGTCATCTGCATTCAGGTAAATGCTACTACATTGCTTACACTTAAGCTATACTGTTAAGTCATTAAAACAAGAAGTGTAAGATTTAAAAATGCTCCTTTATTTATTTGTTCAGTTTCCTGAAAGGTACTAAGCTTTCTCTGGTACTCTGTAACTCCAGAAGCCGGGTAGGAGCTAGTAAATAACAGGGAATTTGTTAGAGGTGCTGTTGTACTATGACCTGCCTGGCTGTGGCACAGTAATTTGAACTAGTGATGTCAGAAGCCAGGCAGGAACATAGATCTCCAGATGTTCCTGATGATTGTTTTTATTGCTTCTATGGGCTAGCAATGGGACTCTTTCCAGCTGCACTTCTTATGTGCTTGTGTTAATAACAGAATAGCAGACTACTGTGTTCATTCATATTGAAGGCACAGTGACAGCTGCTAGCAGTTGTAGAGCTGCATTTCAAACACATGCTCATCCCAAAACAAATGTTAATACTAGCTGATCTAGTCTAACATTTCTAACTTATAGCTAGTCAGCTGCAGGGTGAGAGTTTGGCTCATGTATAACCAGTTCGTGATCTTTGTTGAGTGGTGATACATCAGTTTGAGATTATATTAGTCTGAAAATAAAATTTCAATGGAAGTGGTACCTTTAAATTCTTGTGCGCTACCTGCTTGCTTACCACCATGCTACAGATCACATCTTGCCATGGGCCAGAACAAATTAAAACTCTACTCTAAGAAGGGAGATATTATTTTGTGTTTATATCACATTCCAACAGACTGTCCCAGCACGTACTGGACTGTACTGAAAGATACTGGAGTCTCTCTGAGGCAGAATTTCCCCATATCTGCTAATGATACAAAGGAAGGAGAGACACAAAGAATGTTAGTTGGCTTTTTATTTGTCTGAACTAAAATATTCTTTAAAAAAAACCCAAACACAAAACCATGGATGGAATAGTTTTTCAGTCATAATCTAACTCGCTGTATCACAACACGAAGGGTAAGTAATAGCCCAGACAACTGGAGAAAAGTTTTGCACCTTTATGAATTGCGGTGTGGGGGAAGAGGTAACAGTTCCTATGCTTCACATCCAGTCAGAAGGAGTATAATTAAATGCATGGCCTGCATTTGGATACTGCAGCATGGCTTCATTAGGCTTTTAGCCTATAGGGCTTGTTTCCAGCATTTACTAAGTGCTTCTTCTCAAATGCCACAGTCCTGACTGTAGCAGTGTGACCAAACCCCTTAGTATCAGGATACTATGTTGTGGCTGGCACTAAAAGATAAAATTAAGTAAGAGAGGGGCTGCAGTAGAGCTGGCATAGCCCTGTGAGCTCACTTATACTCAGTGGACAGTACTGGAGATGAGGACGGTTCTGATTTCTATGGTCTGTTGGACAGTAAGTCACCACTGGTTTGACCAGAGCTGTGACACAGACTGGCTTTCAGTCTGAGAGGAAGAGAGAAAAGAAACACAGATCATAAAGTCATGGAGAGAAACCTCTGGTCTGTTGTGAATGACATTAGGAATCCAGACCCACATTGAGCTTAAATACTATCACATTCAGCTGCTTAGCAAAAGTAAGGCCTAGCCCAGCAGCTCAAGGGGTTTAAGAAAACATGGTCTTTTAAACATTTAAAAAAGTGTACATGTTCGTTTTTGTCTAGTATTTGAGTTACACAACAGAGTGTGATACAGTGCCACTTACGCTCTGGTGTAAGTGGGAGATGTTTTGTTAGTGGAGCTTGACTAGAACCTGTGCCTTAAAGTTTGGGCAGAGAGGCCAGCTTCCCCTTCAAGTTTTCAGCAAGCTTGTCCATGAACTCAAAGGTGTTCAGGTAGTCAGAGCGTGTGACGCTGAGGGGGGGAAACAAAACAAGACAGACATTAGTTGTAAAGCCACTCAAACACTCAAAGCAGGGGAAGACTGTTCAAAGAACTGCAAGTCTTGCCTCTAAAACCAAGAGTGTTATTCTCCTACTCATCAGGCTGATGTTTTTTCCCCAAAAGGCTCCAGAGAAGAGGTAGCCAGGTGGTATTTTGCAGTGAACTAGGTCTCCATCCTAATAAAGAGGCAGGGCAGGATCTGGCCAGTGTAGCCAGCCTGTCATAAGAGAAGTCTTTGCAGTTCCTTCTTTGCTTTTTTCCTCATGTGTTTGGTACAATAGCAGGGACAGAGCAACCTAGGCTAAGCTACTTGGGGCAGGGAGGGTCTCATGTTCTACTTGTACAGCACTGGGTACAGATGAGCCCTGTTCTGTGACCAGATTCCAGCAATGCTTCACTATACTAAACTAACTTTGCAGCAAATGCTGTTCAGAAACACCAAGTAAAACTGCCTCCTCCCAGCATGGCTGATTACTTCGTATACTTACTTAGGTAGGCCTTTGATACAGGCAGCAAGATCCTTTGTCATGAAGCCAGATTCAATGGTCTCAATGCAGACTTCTTCCAGGGCAACTGCAAAGTTCTTGAGGCTAGTGTTGTTGTCCAGCTTAGCTCTGTGAGCTAGTCCTCTTGTCCATGCAAAGATGGAGGCTGAGAGAGAACACTAGATTACTCTCTCCTTCTAGAACTCCCTGGACATTGTTCTAAACTGTCATGTGGAACAGTAATTATTTTTTAGTATTAATAAAACTGAAAACAGACAGAAAAAAGAAAATCTGGTATAGAAAAGAGAACGCTTATCTTCATCTAGGCATCCTTTGCATTTTGTGCAGCTCTAAAGAAAAGCAAACCCCAGAAACTACTCACTGCCTCCAGCATTTGTGTGTGCCATTTCATCTTATTTTGTTCCTGCCCAAGTCAGAAAGAATGACCAGTGGTAGGACTCTGTGGTTACACAGAAAGTTGTCCTTATGATAGAAGGGCACGGTTGTCTTCCTGGCATTACATTACACTCTGGTCCATGTGCAACCGTAGAGGATTCTTTCCCTCATGCCCCATTCTAGGTGCACTTACACTTTAAGTATGTACATGGTTTGGAGGGCAGCTGGGTCTTTTGGAGCATCAGGAAGGGGAGTCAAATAAAACACAATCAACCTAAACTTTAAGGCCGTTGTGGCTATAAACCTGCTGTTTGCTGAAGAGTGGGAGCATGTCTCAAAGGCTAGGTTAGGTCTAGCTTATTGCTCACACTCACTCCATTCCAGCCTGGTTTTGCTCCAGGCTGTAGCTGTCTCCATGGAAGAAAAATGCATTATGAACTACCAGTTTCACCACTCAGTGGTGCAATTCTCTGCAGAAAGGATGCAGATGTTCTTACTCCAAACCTGTTCTTTCATGTGTAGAGATAACTGAATGGCAGTAAAAAGCAGCTCACCAATGGGGTTAGTGGAGGTTTCCTGGCCTTTCTGGTGCATGCGGTAGTGACGAGTAACTGTGCCATGAGCAGCTTCTGCTTCAACAGTCTTGCCGTCAGGGCAGATCAGCACACTGGTCATCATCCCCAGAGAGCCATAGCCTACAGAATACACCGTTTAAAGAGTTCAGTGTCTCCTTTGGACAGTCCCCTTAAATTCCCCTTAATCCCCCCATCCTACAAGCCCCCTACATCCTCCCAGCCTTGATGTGAGTATTCCTGAACAACAGTGCTGCTGCAACTAACTGGCTAGTCTTGACACGTCAAAATAACAGCTCGTCTGAACAAAAAGTGCTGCTGAACCATGAGATATAGATATGCAGACATTCTGCACCATTTCAAGAAAATTAGTATTCTCACCTAACTTGCTGGACAGATTTTTACCGAAAAGGTGCGGGATGAGAACAAAGAATCCTAAATAAGCAGTGTAGGGCTGCCAATCGCTATTGTCCCCACAGGGCTATAGGAAACAAACCTACTTCATATCAAGAGCATCTGCTCTAGTGAAAGGAACCATGAGCTGGCAAAACTGGACATTCACATCACTTCTAACACTGTAGGTTTCAAAGATCTGTGTCTTTGAAAGCTGCTTTGTTCAGCAGTCCAACACACATCCTCGTTCTGTGGGAGGCGGTTTACTGGCAGTACTTTAGAAAGAGCATATTACATAAAGCTGCACATCTTGCCCTGTGGGTTTCTGCATCCAGATTTGTTTTGGCACCAGACAGCTTGGTTATGTAGGATTTTGATCAAGCACTACAAGTCTGTAAAGTTAAACATATCAATCTCTCTCTTTACACCTGACAGGTAGCTTTATGTCCTGAAGGTTTTCTTACTCATCTGTAGAGCACCTGCCAGTATGCTCACAACCAGCCAGCTTAACTCAAGCTGTCAGTGACAGAATCCCAGCTGCCTGGATACTTTCCATTAGAATGGAAAGCCTACCAGTTATTATGTTGGTAGGAACTGCCATCTGGTAAAGAAGTGCAACTACACAGTTTGCGTTCAATGGATTTTCTTGTAAAAGTGAAATCAGAAATTCTTCACCTGCCTGATATCTCCATGACTGGCCACAGGTTTGGAATGTAAGTTCTGAGACCCAACACCACCTCCTGGGCCATTACATAAGATATGACATAAGGTCACAAGAGACTGCTACTGAGCCTACTTCAGTGTAATACAGGAAACATCTCATACCTTGTGCCACAGAGTCAGACTGCACATCCCCATCATAGTTCTTGCAGGCCCAGACAAAGCCTCCTTCAGATTTCAGGGCCTGAGCAACCATGTCATCAATGAGCCTATGCTCATACCAGATCTTTTTGGCTTCAAACCGGGACTTGTATTCTCTGGAAAACAAAAAACAGAACACCTTGACATATAGATAAAGACAGGGATTGCACAATTTGTGCAAGTAATTGTGCATAGTGAGGTACATAGAGATAAGAGTTAAAAAAAACCCTTAAGAGACATTCGCATCCCCTTTACTCATTTTTTCCTCTCTTGCTTTGCTAGGCCACTGTGAGTCCGCTTCAGAATCACAGAGGAGCCCATAGAGAATCTGTGACACTCTGTTAGGAGAGATGAACGCCACTGCCACATTTAGTAGAGCTTTAAACATTGAGTACCATGTCCTGCAGGACAAGGGAGACTGTGATAGGGAAGGTGCACAGCCCCCCCAAAAGTGCTGCTGAGTGTCTGAAAATGCTGAATTAACTGTAGCAGCTCACAAGGCTGGGGAGGATGTTCCTGCTGCAGACTTATGCACTGCAGCAGGAAGTACACAACTATCCTAGTTACCTGTCATAGATCTCTTGGAAGATGTCTTTAAAGCGGCCATCATATCTCTTCAGGATAGTGTTCTTGGTGCTCATGTAGAGGGGCCAGCCTTTAGACAGTGCCATTTGGAAGGAACTGTGGGCAAAATCCTTGATAGACTGGTCAAGATTGTACATTCCCATGGCTACACCACCACAGCCTGTTAGTGGAGGAAGAACAGATAGGAATCAACTAGATTTACTTTTGGTTAAGGATGTGACAAGTCTCCCCACAGCATACTGTCAGGCAGGTTGGTGTTATCCCCAGGTGTCTTGATATAGTTCTCAATTTAAGGCTGATTCTTTCAGGGGAAGATTCACTTTGCACTATCAGCAAAAAGCTCCAGCAGTCTTGTGACACATGGATAGGAAGGTGGTTTTGTTTTATAGCTAGGTACATCTCAATTCTGTGATCTAATACCCCTAAGAAGTTCTTCCTAATCCAGCCTAAGCAGCAAAACTGTACAGGAATGAGCATGCTTGAACTCCTACTAGCCAGGTAAATAATACAGAGTATTTTTCTATCAAAGCAACAGGCCAGCAGTTTGGAGCAGGGGTCTCAGTCAAAGCTAGAAATGGGTTTGTTCCCATCTTAAGCGCCTTGTACCTTCAGACTTTGACTGCACTGCAGAACTAACTCCAGCAGTCAGAGGCTGCTTTGCCTAGCCCAGGTAAACAAGTCCCCACATGCATTCCTGCATCTTTTCAGCACGTTTGGCCTACCCTGCAGCTTTGTTTCACCTGCTCAGGCTCACTTCCAGCAAGTTGTGGGAAGAACATGCCAGTCATCTGGGTGTAAGGGAAAGTCCTGAAAAGGCTCTGAGGAACTATGAACACTCACATGACTTAGATTGTGTAATGCAGATGTGTTAGCAGCCTGAACAGAAGTGACTTAAACTTACAGCCCAGCTCACCTGGGGGAAAGCAGCATTCAGATCATGGGAGAGGCTGATTGTGGGTGAAAGTAGGGTCTAGGGCTTCATGAAAAAGCTTTGTCATCTTCAGAGCACAGCTCTTTGTGTTTCTAGTGAAAAGTAGATACCATGTTCTTAACTTTAAGCACCTCACTACCACCACCTCTTTAGTTTGTTATACAGTGCCTTTATCAGTGATCTTTGCTCTGGAAACATCCCAAATTTTTTTTTATTTTTGAAAATACCCTTTCCTAATACCCATTTGTCCCTACCTCCAGATGGTTGTTACTCTATGGACATGCATGCAGAATGAAGAGGGGAAGCCAGAGAAGGTTTATCTGCTTGCCAAGATAGCAAGGTCATTTAAAGTTGATGTTGGCAGGGAATGAAATTCCTATTGTTACCAGCAAAAATACACATTGTCCCCCTGCCTCCCTTAGTAAGTCAAGGACAAAACAGGGTCTGATCAGCTACAGAGACTGTGTCCTCTGAAGCCATGATTTCATAGTTGCTGGGTGACAGCTATTAAGTTTTATTCAAATACTTATTTCCATATAAGTAAAAAAACCCAACAACCCTTGTTGCAATCATACAATCCTACTGCCTACTAAAATCTCTTAATTCAGTGTCAAGGTTGAACATATTAGTATAGCAACAGGACAGACAAGCTTCCCTTATGCATTGTGGAGATATGCTGGCACAACAGTTATCTGTGGGGAGGGGAGTTCTCCCAGAGCAACAGCAGTAATCTGCCATCTTTGCACTTCCTTGCTTCCTGCTTGCTGATGCAAAACAAAGCAGTGAATCAGACTGGCAGCTAGAACTGCCAGATGTCTCCAATACAGGCTCATCAGGCACCTATCAAATGAAAACAGATTAGGACTGGCAGTGAAGCAGGTGAACTCCAGATGAAAGGCTGTGCAACAAGAGATAGTAAAGACTTAGGCTCCTGTGAGCAAGAATGCCAGAGAAATCAAGTATTACAAAAGATGGTCATATGGCAGTCTTGGTACCTGTTTGCCAAGCCAACTGCATACAAACTAGGATTCTGTGGTTTACATGGCTGTATTAGGTCTTCATAGCTAGAAACAAAACATTGCACACTCGCATACATAGGTCACCATAAGGCTTCAAATCCTGAAGCCTTTGATCACTGATAGGCAAGAGAGATGACTTTTGTGATGTTCTCCTGAATCCTGCCCCTACAGAAACACCCTGGGTTCTAGCAATGCGTCTGTAATCATTTTCACACAACTAAGCCCAGCAATGTCAGGACTCCTCCTCCTGAGTCTAGCAATGTCTGTCTATAACCAGCACAGCAATATTGCTAGGAGGGACACCAATACCTTTAGGACTGCATCTGTTAAAACAGTTAGAGCCTACAAAGTCAGGAGCATCCTTGTCAAATCTCCTTTCCACCTTGCAGAGTAAGCGTCAGTTCTCATTTCTATTGAAAAAAAGACTGCTTAATGAAGAAGGATACAAACTGCAAAGGTATATAGAGCCCAGTAAGACAAGCTAAAACCAGAAAGAATTATACCCGAATTGTTCTCAAATATACCTCCCCTTAGGTCAAGCCCTATTTAAATAGCAAGTTGCCCTCTGATCAGAGCAAAAAAACATACATGCCGCTACCAGAGTCATCATACAAGGAGCATGACAGGTGGCCAGTCTAGTACGATTGTGTGGTTGATATGCCTCTTCAATCCCAGGAAGATTTCAAGTAACTTTCAGTACTTCCCAGATAAGGGGAGAAGGCCCAGACCTTCTCCCCAACTCTACCTCAAAGTCATATTTTACCATCAAACAGATCTGACTGATACTTCAAGGTTGAATTAAACAAAAAAAAAAAAAAAAACAGTTTTAATCGCAACTTAGAGATAATACCTACTTTCAAAGTTGTGGACCAGATATGTGACTGGTTTGCCTCCATCTTCTGGAGTGTAGGTCATCTCTACTTTTCCAGGCCCAGGTACCACAAAATCAGTTGCTCTGTACTGTTAATAAAAAAATTGCCATGATGATTTTATGTACCAGGAGGACAGAACCATAAAAGACAACCTGCATTTGGGAGGGCAGGGTGCAGAAAAGCATAAACAGTTGTACAAAAAAACCCCATTGAACAGGCTCTGTTTACTCAGCCATGTGGTCATCGGATTATTTTAATAGATATTAGAAAGACAAGTAGTCAAGAGTCTGCCTGTTTCAGAAGAGATCTTCCTCTTTAAGGGAGAAAGCTTACAGATTCTTGGGCCCCATCAATCAGCAGAGTATGTATTTTTGCAGATGCACTGAAGTTTTAAAGTGCAAAGTATCTAGAGTGTTGTGTGGTCTGTGACTAGAAAGGCTCCTCTCCCTGCCTCAAAAAAAGCCATTCATATCACAACTACTGATCTCATGAATAAGGGGGAATCGTACAGCACCTTAACAAAAGCCATTATTTCTATCCATCATATGACATTTGGAAGGCCAATCTGTAGTATGAATTCTTTGGGTACAAATTTTGCTCCTCTGAGATACACAGACTCAAAAGAAGAGCCAACATGTACTTCAAGTTTTTAAATGGTGTCTCATCTTCCCAGCTGTCTTAAACAGTACTATTTAAGGTTGTATTTCCTTGAAATTTGTCACCGTTTTTCATGTAGTTTCCCTCCTATTGAGCAAATCGGTTCCCTGACCTGTTCTGAAGTTACAGAATTGTCTTGCTTATATGTCCTTTACATGTTCTTATATTATTCCTTTCACTTTAATCTCATACTTTGGCAGGGTTTCAATCCTCCCCCTTAATCCATTGTTTCCTATTATTATTTTGACCTTCTCAGTTATTCAGTACCGTTAAGGGTGTTGAACCCCATTCTTTTCTAGTGTCAGGGCTCTAAAATTATTTTCCTCTTGGAAGTTTATTATTTTACCTTCCTATCCCAGCTAATCTTATTACTTGCCCTCAGTTTGTGGGTTTACCCATCTATTTAAGCACTTGGCTCTTCTAGAAAACTTCTCTTTTGTCATGTTTGGCTGCTTTACAGCCTATCATTACCCATGGAGAACAATATGGTTGATTCTTGTCCTCTGGGCTGCCCAAAGGCCACTACACTAAGTGCTGTGCCAGGGCTTTCCGTGGCCTTGGACTACCTCTGCCAGGAGAGCTCTGATAAACAGTGTTTCCCTACTTCGATTCCACAGCCTGATGTGCCCAGTATGAACACAAACTCTGCAGGAGTACTGTGCAAGTAAGTTTAAGAAGCAAATCAGTTTAAAAAAAACCAAACAAAAACACACCCACGCACAGAAGGCAACTTTACCCACTTCTAAAAATCACTCACTCAGATCCACTTTTACTGTGAGCAACATTTGCCACCAAAAAAATCCTTCTGAGAAGCAAGGTGGGCAGTGTAAAGGATACTTTCTAAAGACACTGCTATGTAGGGAGGAGGGTTCTGCAGAGGTGAAAAAAATAACTTAGAGGAGTTATACCCTGTGTTTAGGTACAGACCTAACTAATCCAAGCACAGACCCCTGAATTCTGTTTATACAGCTACACTGTCTAAGGAAGAGAGGCATGAACCAGGCTCTCACACATTTTGTCAGGTGCTGTACAAATAAAGTGCTAGCAAGTACCCACTCCCAGGTGGAGTGCAAGGGATAAAGCAGCAGCACAGGGATGTCTAAGTCTTTGTAGCTCTATACCAGTCAGGAATAAGCCTGTTCAGATAAAAAGTGGGGTAAGCACTGAAGTGACTCACTTGATCCCCATAAGCGTGACGGCCAATGACAATGGGTTTCACCCATCCAGACACCAGCCGGGGAATGTTCTTGCAGATAATAGCCTCCCTGAAGACAGTGCCACCTAGGATGTTTCTAATTGTCCCATTGGGAGACTTCCACATCTGCTTCAACTTGAACTCCTCCACTCTTTTCTCATCAGGAGTGATGGTTGCACACTTTATGCCAACGTTGTATTTCTTTATGGCTTCAGCAGCTTCCACAGTTACTTTATCATTTGTAGCATCACGATGCTCAATGCCCAAGTCATAGCTGTAACAAATCCACAAAGATGGTCAGAACTGCCCAGCGGTGTCCAACAGGAAAGAAACCAGACCCCATATGTGCCTGTGAGCGTAGTTCCAGCACTCTGCCATAACTGAAGTTATCCCTCTTCCAACTGCTGGAGTGGAAGAAAACATAGGCTTATATAATGATACTTCCGCTGCTGGTAGGAGGCTGGAGAAAGGACAGCTTCAGTTTATGGCTGAGGATCTCTACCAGCATGGGACATAGCCCGTATCTCCTCTGCCTTCTCTTCTGAGCTTCCTGGCAATGGAAGCTTCCAGTCTGGGATTCTAATGGTATGGAGCAGCACAATCCCCAGATGAATATGGGCCTTTATTTCAAACCTCTTGTGCTGAGGGTTCTGGCTTCCTTCATATACTGAGCATATGAAGCTACACTAAGCTTCAAATCAAAAACTGCTTTGACAATGGACCCACAATCCTGCTCTGGCAGCAAAACTGCCAATATTCCCCTCAAACAGTCAGAGGAAGCACGTTTCCCACACTCACTGTTTTAATAGCTTTTGGAGAACAACGGGTGCCCAGCGTGGAACGGCCCTGAAGCATAGCCAGCTGTACATGAATCTAGCCATTGTGCTGCCTCAGCCAGGGGTCTGCTTTCCCTCCTCCCACCCCTCTTTGAAAAGGGATGTGCTCCAGACTGTGTGCATGTATTATGCTGCTGGGTTCCTGTTTGCTTGGTTCTCAACACCAGCAAGCAGAAAGCCTAATGTAGGTGGCATACAAATGACTCCAGAAGCAGGGGAAGGGGTCAGACTAGTGCGTTTAATAATGGCAAATACCATTGAAGGCCTCTGTCCACATGGCTAGGAGCAATGCAGCTGGATACTTCTCTAATAATTACAGCTCAGTGGCTAGAAAGGGAAGAGATTACTTGTTCTGCTTGACCAGATGCTGTAGATAGCATGTCCCTTTTGCCATACCAGCTGCTAGTATTTGTTTTTTCCAGAACCGAGTTTAAGAGGACAGCCTAGGCTCAGGGAATAATTGAAACAGTTAGCTCACGCTGTCAGCAGCAGAGCTCAAGTTTACAGACATCAGAGCAGAATCTCTGCCCTACAACCACCCTTTTGCCCGCTGGACAGATCTTCAAACAGAGATGGCAAGAAGCCATAAACCTTCTCAGAGTCCACAAATGCTAGACTTCAAGTCAGGGAGTGGCTGAAACACCCCATGTTTCTAATTGTTTATGCTGCAGGAAGCCATGCTGACTGCCCAGGTGCTGGAAAGCCAAGACAGCAGAGATAAAAACACAGACCATGTCTGTGAGAGACCTTCTTAGAGGCACAGTACAGAAAAGAGCTAACTCACAATTAAGCATTGACTGCTTACTGCTGTGAGGAACCCCAGAGAGGCTGACAACAGACTTTGACAAAATACCTTCACCATGAGCCCATGTTTTCCAGAGTACTTAGTGAGGTTGGCCCTTGGGTAAGTTAACCAGGGGAGCCTGCTGGGAACTTTACCAGTATAAAAACGGGTAGTCAGCCTCTCTGCACTAGTGCAGGCAGAGCTATAAGGCTCTCAGTGCTAAGTGAAACACGATCAATACCTAATGACACATGCAAATTGCACTACAAAGTGGCTGTGTGTCATAAAGAGCCATTACCTGTGCAAATCCAGATCTACATAAGGAAAAATCAGCTTTTCTTTAATCAGTTCCCAGATGACCCGTGTCATTTCATCTCCTTGCATCTCCACAACAGAGCCTCCATGGATTTTTTTAGACATCTTGAGCTGCAACAGACATAAAAAACCCAACCTAAGTTAAAAACTGCCAATACACATCACCAATACACCTATCCTGCATTTTTACAACACAACTAGAAGAGAGGTACTAATGTAACATACAGGTTCTCTCCTAAAAATCTTGAAAATAACCAGAGTTTATCCCTAGTTTCATGCTAACTGGTATTTTTCGTAAAGCCCCAGCCCCCAGGGACATCTACCCGAGGATAAAAGTAAAGGTTAATATATGAGATTTAAGGGTGTGTTTTCTAAGGGCATGAGCTTTAATTATGGTTGTACAAAGGAATTTGAAAGCATGACTACACTCTTCCCCCCAAACTCCACAGAAATAGATGAGCGCTATTTATTTTTATATTTCATGAGTTCTACTCCAGTTGCCTGTTTCTCCCTCTTTTTCTGAAAAACAGGGGTTAATGGACATTATTTTAATGACAGCTCATATTGCTAGCACTATTAAGATTAATACTTTGTCAGCTTCTTTATTAGCTTCCCTCCCCAGGAAGGAAGGAAACAGGTACAGAAATACAAGGGCCACATCAAGAGTACTTTCTCCTGGCAAGCTTTATTTCTGCTGTTAAAATAAATACTGGACAGATTTGTTTTCTGTATGGAACAGAGGTTTCCCAATATATTTGTTCACAAAGCCTCAAAAGATAAACCTGAACTCTGCCCTTCTATTTGCACTTTGTTCCTTAACAAAAAACAACCCCACAAGCCACTACTCTAACACAGTCTCCTGCTTTCTAACAGCCACAGTTTCTTGATTCTCAGCTCTGATTATGCAAGAGCTATGACTTGGCAAGTTCCTCCTCCCAAGACAGCCCTGTTCTTGTATGGAGCTGTTAGGATACTACAGTGAGATACCAAGCCCTCGTGCCTGAGGTTGCAAGTCTCACAGACACCAAGGTCCATGAATGGCTTTATCCAGAACGAGGGGTCCTACTGTACACAGAGTCTATTCACCTAGATGAAGTTATTCAGAGGTGTGAAGTTTCCCATGCAAGGGCCCCAGGTTACAAGCACATGCGGAGACTGCTCTCTGGTTCAATTTTTTTTTTTTTTTTTTAAATTAAACTAACTTGTGCTGTATTTCCAAAATCCAATCCATTAAACATTTTTAATCTGGGAAGAGAATAAGCTTTCTAAGCTATGTTCTAGCTACTGCATCAAGCTTTTCCAAACTTTCTGAAGAGCAAAAATTAAAAAAAAAAAAAAAAAAAAAAAATA
>NW_008794003.1:1289461-1291128 GCF_000699145.1 Aptenodytes forsteri
GTTAAATTTTTTTTTTTTTTTTTTTAAATTAAACTAACTTGTGCTGTATTTCCAAAATCCAATCCATTAAACATTTTTAATCTGGGAAGAGAATAAGCTTTCTAAGCTATGTTCTAGCTACTGCATCAAGCTTTTCCAAACTTTCTGAAGAGCAAAAATTAAAAAAAAAAAAAAAAAAAAGTAAAATGAGGCCGTTAGTTACTGAGGCTCTATTTACTATGAGCACATAAACTTGAAAAATTAACTAGTCCGAGGCACTCCTATCCCAAAGAAAGATAATATCTGCGCTTCTATTAGGCCTTATGGAAAACTTTAACTTCACATGACCACACTCTGTCCAAACTCAGTTTATTTATGTGAGTATTTTGGGCCAAATTTTCAATTGTGACTATCTAAATAAGGACTGTATCACACTCCCGTGGCCTAGGCACAGGATTACTTACTCAGGAGACTTCAGTTTTGCTTTTGGCACTTACACAGTCTGAGAAAGTATCTGATTCATTTAAGCCAAAATGTATACAGACACCCATCCACCATTTGTTTTGTGGTTTGGTCCCTACCTAAATAAGACAAATCAGACTATGTCAGTCATAGCAATAGGTTTTTGCAAAGCTGGCTTCAGACCTATACGGTGCTGCCGTCACAGGGGGAACACAAAGGTATGCGAGACGCACCTCCACTGAGCTACATCTCTACTGATATGTGGAAACAGCAGCTTCTTAAACAACTCTGACAGCATCCTACATGTTTATCTGATCATGGCCCCAGTACTTTTCCCCTCCTTAAACACTGTTGTCCCGTTTCTCTATGTACAGGAGCAATACCGCAGTAGCATTCCTCTTCTGCGCACCAGAGTCAACATGCCAAGAGGTTCTTCTAGAAAGCACACATTTCCTAGAGTTCAACTCCTTCTGTCACTCTTCCCCTTTGATTTTATACTCTCCAGAAGTGCCAAAAGTCAGCAAGATCTTTCTCCTGCAGCAACCCTTCTTTAAATACACTTAACCCAGGCATTTAGCCAAGGCAGCTTAGAAAAAACTTTGTGAATTTCCAAATACTCTTTAGTCCTCAGGAAGGACTCAGGGCCTATAGTCAATAATTAACTATTGCAACAACTCCTTAATTCAGGTTTACAGAACATCCCTTCAGATCAGGCATGCTCCCAGGGAGAGCAGTGCAGATCGCTGTCACTAACCGAGATCTTCGCTGCACTGCCCTCCATCCACGCACGCAGCCCACCCCTGACAACACGATGCAGGCTAGCTCTTCTGCCACAGGTAGGATTTGCCGACCAGGCCGCGGGCTGCAGCTGGTGCTACAACTGACGCTGAAATCCTGGCACTAGCACCACCTGAGCAAGGCGCTACTGGGCCTGGCCAGCACGGCAGTGACCGGGGGCGCTGCCCCCAGCCCTAGAGGGCTGCCCCGGGATACGCGACAGGCCCTAAGCGCAACCGGTATTAAGTGACACTACCGACTGTTAAGAGACACCTGGATTGTGAGGGGAGAAAGCCCAGCCCCGGGCCGGGGAGGCCGAGTCCGGGGTGCAAGCACCGCCTCAGCACCCAGGGCGTCTTCAGCGATACCTGCGGCGGGAGGGGATGCCGGGCGGGCAGCCTGCCGCGGAGCTCCCGCCCCCAACCACCAGAAAAAAGCGCTTGAAACAC
>NW_008794003.1:1292543-1295889 GCF_000699145.1 Aptenodytes forsteri
CGACGGCGCTCCTAGGCTGGCCCGGGGATCGCTGCGTGGCCGCTGCCTGCGAGCAGGCTGCTTCCTTCCCGTGCCGTCGCAGGTGATCTTCCGGGTCCGCCATCCCAGGCGGGCGGCAGCCGCCTTCGGCGGGTGCGTGTCTGTGGTGGGGGAAGGTAGGGGCGTCCCCTCTACAGAGGGGAAAGCAAAGCAGTCAGCGCGGCTCCGGCGCAAAGGTTGGAAGTGAAGTGTGTGTGTCATGCAGTTACGTTTAAATTACGACTCTTCAGCTTTTACACCCGGGGTGTGTTAGCCAGGTGCCTGGGAGTAACAGCCAAGTAACAAGGAGTGCCTGGACCCTTCTGGCACTGAACGGTTGTGGTCAGTTTTGTGGGGTGCAGGGTGTCGCAGAGCCATTCTGGATGTAACTGCTGAAGGTGTATGGAGGTTCACACCCATACTTGCGCTCTGTGTTTTATCGGTGATGAGTTGGGGATTGCTGAAGACTTTGCAGCCTAAAATGGCTTTAGCTATATCCCCCGTGGCTGTTTGGTAAGGATCCTCAGGAAGATGTAGTCTGATTTTGTACCTTTTGACTGATATGTGCTCCTTGCTTTCTGGTTTCCCATAGTCACAAATAAGTGACTATTTGCCTGTTTCTTGGGGGGGGGAGGAGGGAGTGTTTTCCTTTTAGTGGGAGAACTAAAGCACTTTAAGGAAGGGTGATATACTCCATAGCTAATGTGTTGTGCAGCACAGAAAATCCAGGTGTCTCTGGAGCTAATGCCAAGTACAGTGTTCTTCAATCTGTTTTAATTAGGCTAGTACTGCTGTCACAGAAGCAATTACTGTGTGGTTTTTTCCTTTAAAGCTAAAGTTTATTTTTCCAGAATCACATGTATGATGTATGCAAGTTCAGAGACTTCCTTGTTTTTTTGTCTTGCCAGGCTATAGCCAGTTGCTGAGAGATGAACATAGTTTCCTATAAAACATCTGAACTGACTCCATAACGGCATTTTTAATGTGGTAGTGTGTGTGGGAGCACAGCCCTGTCGTACATTCAACATTTAAAAAGCAAGTTATCAGTTGCCTTAAGTATTGAAGAAACAATTCCAAATTTACCTGAAGATATGCTCTTGAAGGCGTTTTCCATGAACTCTGGTGTTTAAGCATGTTCAAATCATCTGTTGTTTGAATAATATTGCTGAAATGCACAACAGCAAAAAATACTGTGACTTATAGTGGAGAGGGATGTGGAAGCATTCCAGACTAAGACTCAGCCTTACATAAAGAACCTGACCAAAGTTTCTCTTGAAACTTTGTGAATGATGTCCCTCTGTTTTCTTTCTTAAGGTTATGTGAATATCAGGAGAAACTCTGAGCTAAAGATGCTTACTATACAGAGCAACAAGCGAAAGTCCACTGAGAAGTCTTATGATTGACTTGCGGATACCATCTTTTGTGCAGTCATTGTAGGAGTGGTCAAACCTTGCCACATGAGCTGCATGCAGTTTGTTAGCACTTCAGTGTGACTTGTCAACCATGTAGATTTTCTCTGGACTGCATAGATTTTTAGTGTGGATTAGAACTTGGAAGAAAATGTTCTAGTCAGCAAAATATGCTTGTGGATTCTAGGGAGCAGTTGTGGAAACTGGAAACTGGCATTTCATGAAGGAGCATGTATCAGCTGCTAAGCAGGAAGTAGACTCATACACGGTTTTGATCCTTGACACGGGTCAAAGTCAGATGTCACTCGTAGGTTCCATCAGCTCCCCATGTTCCTGCTCTGTCAAACGTTTCACTAAGTCTTACTTAAACAAAGATGAAGGTAGTAAGCACCTTAGCCTAGCAGGCTAGAAGTGCAGGCTTAGTGAGGAGGAGTGGAAGAAATCAGGTGTGTATTGAGGATAAAGAATACGGGCTATGGGAAAGTATGAGTTTTGGCTGTATGAAGGCTTTGGTACACAGCAAGTAGGCTTAACAAGTATGGCTTCCCCTAATAGAGAATGTGGTTTGTTTTTTGTTTGTTTGTTTTTCCTTAATGTAGCTACTCTTGAAAACAAGGAAGTTTGGAGGTGTTAGATATGACAACAAATAAACCACAGTTTGGGTTGCTTCCCTGGTAACTTGCACAAGGCCCTGCATTGTAGTGTGGAGGGGAAGGAAACAGTGTGTCACCAAACTTAATCTTTCAGTCCTGCTTTTTTTTGCAGTTCATTCTATTTCTCATTCTGAAGTTAACCTGGCCAAACAACGAGTATGTCTTGTGCTTGCTCAGGCATGCCTGTCTTCAATTTTCTTGTTGCAAGGACTGCAGAAGTCACAGCATTTAACTTCAGCTCAAGAGAAGAGCTGTCAAACTTCTTTGTGATACGCATGCAGAGTCTCCATTTGAAAGCTTCAAGTTCTCATAAAACCGAAACTGGAGCGTGTCGTTAGGCAGCGTAGTGGCTGTTTACTTACTTGGATTGGTCTGGATGTTTAACTAGGAGCTCTGAATTGCTGTCTGCAGAGATGCTGATCTCTTGCCAGTGACCAGGCAGAGGACATGGGCTCCTAACTCTGGCACTCTTGACCTGTGCTAATAGCAGATGTCTGTGGTAGGTGGGGTGAATGTTCCCCCTCTAGCATCTAATGAGACGCCTCCTCTTCAGTTGACTGAAGATGTTCCGTTTCACCATCCTGTGTACAATGCATGTTGCTGAATTCTTTCCAGGGCATGTGAAATGGCTGCAGATGACAAACGGTCTCCAACACTGGACTCTACCAGTGATCTACCTCATTCTCCTAGTAGTCCGTCTCATCTCACTCACTTCAAACCCCTGACTCCTGACCAGGATGAACCTCCTTTTAAATCAGCCTACAGCTCTTTTGTAAATCTCTTCCGTTTCAGCAAAGGTAAGTGCTTGGGGGAATGTGTGTGCGTGGATTGTGCGTGCTGTCTGTTTTATTGATACCCTCTGCTGCCACATAAACTTGTAAAAACACCTCTGAATATAAGAGTATAATGTCAGACGGGTGGCCAAATGGATGGTGAGTCAGTTCTTTTGTGAGGGATGTTGCATCTTGCTTTTGGGTGAACTTTTTAGTAGAGCTTTGTTGTGGGAGAAGATAGCCAGCATCTTGCAGCTAGAAATCTGTGGCTGCCCATGAAGGTCAGAGACAAGCCAGTTAGCAGGTAGTATTGTATAGCTTCTTAGCTAGGCATCTGTATTTCCTTTGCTTGTATGAAGTTTTTGGGGCTAAAAGCAGGAGTAACCCTCTGCCAGCCTATATGAGCAAAATGTGTGCCTGTCATAGAATCATAGAATCATTAAGGTTGGAAAAGACCTCTAAGATCATCAAGTCCAACCGTCGACCCAACACC